>NC_057397.1:54465849-54765849 GCF_019320065.1 Cervus canadensis | reverse complement strand
GAAGCATTATACTTTTTATTGTACTATTTTTTAAGTTAAAATTTTGGCACCCAGAAAGTTTTCTTAATTATTTTTGGCAAATTTTGTTTACCGTGAATAAAGTAATCTCATAAAAATAATCTCTTTAAGTAGCACAGAGAAAAAAGCAGGCTAGCTTGCTCACTTTTGCCCTTCAACAGAAGAAGTATAGTTTGCATGCAATTTACCGTTTTTGCACAGAAATACAGGTTTTATCTTTCAATACCTGTCCTTATTCATGTAGCGGATGAGGAAAATGTCTACTTTAGCAGAAATCTCTTTCTACATTAGACATGCCATTGTTATTAGATGGAGCATTTTTTGCCTTCTACAATCCTAAATTAAAGCTTTAGCCACCTTTTTCAAGGTATAAGATTTGATATCTCTCAAAAGGCTAAAAATTTTAAAGGTTTGTTGCAGTTTTACATTAATATATTGCTTCTATTTGCTTCTTTAGATTACTACGAGGGAAGACATAAATTCAAAGCAGATTACTCCAGTGAAAGCAGACCTGGAATCTGAATCTTTTCGACCAAACCTAAGTGATCCCAGTGACCTCTTACTGCCAGATCAAATTGAAAAGGTATGATATACCCACTTTTGTACATTTCTGAGTATGTGCCCATGAGAGTAAATAGCTTCTTTTTAGTTGATTTAAAAACTGAAGAAGCAGGGCTATTGCTCCTATTCTTACTCTTCAATGAAGAAAAAGTAAACAAATTATAGCAATTAATGTAATGGAAGATATTAGGAGATTTGGGTAACCAGACGTTAAAATAAATGGCAATAGTAATTTAGGTGAGACAGTATAATAGCCAGTATTTAATTTCTTACTGCGTGCCAGTTACCTGCTTTATATAGGTTATCTAATTTAGTTGTTGCAGCCCCTGTAGGAGTTAGATGCTTTTATTGTCGCATTTTGTAAATGAAGAAACTTGGGCTTAGAGAGGTTGAATAAATGTTCAGAGCCATACAGCTGTAACATATTGAAGCTTGATTTCTAATTCTGAGAGTCTTACTCTAGATTTGAGAGGTGTTAATAATCAAGGTAACAGTTCATCCGATATTTTTGTTAATTTGATACAGAGGATGCAAACAATAAGGGATTCATGTTTCTTGCCTCTAACGTATGTATTGTTTGGTATGATTCTTTCTTTGTCTAATGAACAATTAGTATTTCATATCAAGAAATGTACAGATATTCTTCAAGCATCTCTGTATCTTTCATAATAATAAATAATTTCTACTGTTACTTTTATAGCCTACATGTTATAAAGTATCATTTAATTCCAACTGGCATTAGTATTCTGCAGATTGACAGTAAGAAGCTATCAAGTATGTGTTAACAATTTATTTTTCAAAGCTTACCAAGCATCTTCCACCGAGAACAATTGGCTATCCATGGACTCTTGTTTATGGTACTGGGAAGCATGGCACAAGCTTGAAGACCCTTTATCGAACAATGACAGGTTTAGACACTCCAGTGCTGATGGTGATTAAAGACAGTGATGGGCAGGTATGAAAAGTAACAACATAGACATCTTACCTTTTAAGAGATGGAAGTAGCAGGAATTTTAGCATATTCTTTTGATAAAAAAATTAGTATATTTTATTCAGTTTATTTGGTAATTATTGAGTGCTCTTGATATGCAAGGCAATGCTGAGTTCTGCAGAGGGATAGCTATGAGCATGAATAATTAAAAGAGTTCCTACCTTCAAAGAGTTATAGTCTGGTAGGAAAAAAATATTAAAGTATGGGAGTATCTCTAATGCCAAGCAAAATATGCCTAGTATAGTGAGAACCTATAAAAAGTAAAAGAGGTGTTTATATTGTTCATTTCTGTCTGGAGGAGATAAGAGTGGGTTCAGGGGAATGGTGAAAATTGACAGCCTTGAAGTGTGGAGAAAGTTTTGAAAGGTAAAGATAACTGTGCGGATGAGACCAAGGACAAAGTCACAGATAAGCAAGAAAAACATTGGTTATCCCTGAAACAGTAGTTTCATTAATGGACAGAACAAATCTTTGGTGTCGTCAGACCTGGTAGCTTCCTTTGGGGAGGAGGCACAAAGAGAGTTTCCAGAGTGCTGGTAATGTCCTGTTTCTTAGTATGAATGAAGGTTAAATGGGACTTTGCTTTGTGCTAATTCCATAGCAAGCTGTATAATTATATTTTATACATATATATATTTACACACATACACATCGCTTACAATAAGAAAATCTATTTAAAAATTAAGAGTATTAAAATAGAATATAGGGGATATAATGACTATAGAGATCATCAGTCAAACTCTACATTCCCATTTCATGATCTGAAACCTTAGACCTAGAGATTGAAATGACTTGTCCAGGCCTCTTATTCATTGTGTGTCTTGTACTGTGTAAGGCCAAGGCATTATAGTACTGAACAATTCAGACCCAAATTCTGTCCTCATGGAATTTACTGTATAATAAAGAAAAAACTAGCATTCCTTTTTAGTGGTAGAATGTTTACCTATGCTGGAGGGTTTTTGCTTTCTTAAGTGCTACAGTACCACAACAGCTGTTGTCTTTATTATATGTACATTGTCATCCTGAAATGTGTCTACCACTTTTTTAGATTGTCTTTTTTAATTGTTATAATGAACATCTTTCTAGATTTCAAAACTAGGAAAAATCTAGCATTTTCCCATTGAGAAACTGATATGTTTATACCTGCCAATAATGTGAGTTGTTTAACAACTGATCATGCTTGTCTGTTTCAGTACAGATAGATAAAACTATGGTATATTTCCTTTTTTTTTTTTTGTATTTTACTTATATATAATGGGCTAATGCTTACAGAAACAAATTGCTAGTTGTGTCATTGAACATACCTTTTTTTAATCCTTAGGTTTTCGGTGCATTAGCATCTGAGCCATTTAAAGTGAGTGATGGCTTTTATGGTACTGGAGAGACCTTTGTTTTTACATTCTGTCCAGACTTTGAGGTAAGGACAGTTATTCCAGTTTGTGAAGAGATGGCATCATGAACAGAACATTCATTCTGGAGTTTTGCATACTTGGATTTGATTCTCAGTTTCTGCCTTTTACTGTTAACTTAGCACTTTTTTTTTTTCCCCTTCCCATTTTCACCTTCAACTTTGCTGTGGTTAGAATGGGGATCATAAAATGTAACAGGGTTGTTTGAAAATTAAAAGTGAATCATATATGTATAACACTTGATGTGGTACCAGGCACACATTGTGGGCCCAGTAAGAAGTATACGTTATAATTACTGTTTTGTTTATGAGTTGTCATTGTAAAATTTCTAGAAACCTTTACTTACTAAATAAGTTTAATAACGAAAGTCAGTCTTGAAAACTTAAAAAATAAATCACTTGGGTTTAAATCAAAAGTGATTACCTGATTTTTCTTTATTGTGACTTGACTAAAGTAGATACATTCTAATGCCAATAAGATTTAAAATTTTTAAATGTACATAAATTTTAGTGAATGTTGCGACTCTGAAGCATCGAGTGCAGTCTTAGTGCTCTAGTACAGTCTGCTTCAGTCTGGTCAGATAGTTCCTGGGAGATAAAATTTTAATCTTGAAAATAGGAACCAACATAGTTGCTTAAAAAAACAGAGCTGTCTTTAGGAACAGCTTCTGGTTAATCTGGTGAGCCGCTGAAACCCAAGTCTGTTAGGAGAGTTTTTATTGTGTTACCAAATTCTCTTTTGTTCATGCCTCCCTGGTGGCTCAGTCAGTAAAGAATCCGCCTGCAATGCAGGAGACCTGGGTTCGATCCCTGGGTTGGGAAGATCCCCTGGAGGAGGGCAAGGCAACCCATTCCAGTCTTCTTCCCTGGAGAATCCCCATGGACAGAGGAGCCTGACAAGCTGCAGTCCATGTGTACGCAAAGAGTTGGAAGCTACTGAGTGACTAAGCACAGCTTATAGAAAGTGAAAGTGAAAGTCTTAGTTGTGTCCAACTCTTTGTGACCCCATGGACTATACAGTCCATTGAATTCTCCAGGCCAGAATACTGGAACGGGTAGCCTTTCCCTCCTCCAGGGGATCTTCCCAACCCAGGGTTCGAACCCAGGTCTCCCACATTGCAGGCGGATTCTTTACCGACTGAGCCACTTAGGGAGTCATGAACAAAATATAATTTGGTAGCACAAGGAAAACTCTCTTTAACAAACTTGGTTTTAAGTGGCTCGCCAGATTAACCAGTGCTTTCCATTCCTTCCATGAAACATATCAACTGACACCTGCAGCTAGCTGGAAGCTTCTCGTTGTTAACAGATTTTGGAAGTTTCAGTTGTGCTTGTTTTCAGTCCTATTTGTGATACTGTTTCTACCTGTTAACTAACAATGCAATTAAACAAATGTTATGTATCTATGAAAAAGTGAGTGTTAGTTTATTGAGAACTATAATGACTACTTCAGAAAATGTTTGTAAAGACGAGGTGCTAGAAATTGATGTTGGATTAATATTAAGTTTAGGTAGAACTTCCATGAAAGATTGAAAATATTTAAGAATATTACTATTAGCCTCCAACTAATAAAAAAAATTAAAAAAAAAAAAGAATATTACTAGAAGTTGGGTTTTTTTTTGGCTGCTCTGGGTCTTCGTTGCTGCACATGGACTTTCTCTGGTTATGGAGAGTAGGGGCCACTCTCTAGCTGTGGGCGTCTCATTGTGGTGGCTCCTGTTGTTGCAGAGTACAGGCTCCAGGGCCCGTGGGCTTCAGTAGTTGCGCACATGGGCTTACTTGCCTGGCAGCATGTGGGATCTTTCTGGATTAAGGATTGAACCCATGTCTTCTGCATTGGCAGGAGGATTCTTAACCACTGGAGCACCAGGGAAACCCAACATCTGGAAGTTTTTACCCTGGAATTTCTTGGATGTTTTTATATTCATTGCTCTTTAAAGAAATTGAAACTGAAAGTCATAAGCATGTTACCCGTTTTTATGAGAATAATGATAGACCAGTTCATACCCAAAGAAAAGACCTTAGCCATATATCAAAATATTAAAATATTATCAAATTAATATACATTTATATTTGATGTCCCTGCAAGAGGGAACGGCTCCCCACCCCAGTATTCTGGCCTGGAGAATTCCATGGACTGTATAATCCATGGGGTTGCAAAGAGTTGGACACAACTGAGTGACTTTTATGTCACTTAAATTTGATGTTAAAAATAGCATCTACTCAGTTTTTAGCTGATTTACTTTCCTTAACATTTCTCATTAACCATTGAATTCTTGATACCTGTGTAGTCAGAAAAATTTGCATATATGAAGAGATAGCAAGATTTGTGTATTTAAATTATGTTGCAGTTGAACACATGCTTTCAAACTTAGTCTTACAAACACTGAAAGCAAAAGCCACCACCCTTTCGGCCCAAACTTTTTCTGTTCTTGTTAGTCTTCTTGCTGTCTGTCTAGGCTTTATTAACTATTCATAATTCAGGAGAACTGTAGTAATCATTTTCATCTACATATTTAAAGCTTTTTTTTTTTTTTCATTTTTGTAGGTCTTTAAGTGGACAGGAGATAATATGTTTTTTATCAAAGGAGACATGGATTCACTAGCTTTTGGTGGTGGAGGGTAAGTCTCTTGAAAATTTGACTATGAGATTTTAAAAGAAACTTTTAAGAATTCATTTGTATTATTTTTAAATCAGCTATCTTTGAAAAGTTTTGACATTAGAATCCTAATTTATATATTATGACTAATTTTTATATTATGACTAAGAAAGTATATATTTGCAGGAAAGTACTTAAGTGTAATATATGAAACCCTTGATAGAATATTTGTTTATTCATCTCAGAATACTGTTTAGTTGATTCCCTTTCAATTAAAACCCATCTTGTAGAGTACAGTGACTCCTTGATATTTGAAAGAGAAATATACTAATCCCTTCGAGCTTCTCAAATTTTCAAAAAATTATGATGATAAATTCTTTTTTTCAATTTCTTGTTTTTAAAAAAGGTCTAAAATTTTTCATATTATTCTACCCTGGAGACTATTTGGATTGATATTTTAGACAATAGAAGTTTGTTTTCCTGTTAAAAATTTTAGTGATCCCACCCCCTCTCAGTTTTCAGGGCTTGTTTCTTATTTATTTTGTTTGTAGCAGTTTGATTTGATTCTTTTAGCATAGCAAGCACTGCAGGGAACTTCGATTTCTTGTTCTGGTATTCCAGCTTCATTTGGTCTGCATGGTGTGTGGAGATCTATGGCTCTGCTGCCTCCTAGCCCAGACTTCTTAACTAGCCCTTGGCAGATGTGACCTCCTTCATTTGTTGCTTCTCTGTGTCCTTCAAAATAAGACATAATACATGCTAAATAATTCCCAAATTTATGTGTTATTTATTTCCTGCATTTGAGGAGATATGTAATAATAATAATTCATTCAGTTTACAGAATCTTATTAGCCTGAACATGCATCATCTCGATTCTAACAAATTCTCTTAACAACTTCTCTGTAGATAGGTATTTGGAAGACATGATTTCAGTGATTAAAATTTAAGCATGGTTATTATAGCCTTCTCTGAAGGACATAACTGGGTAACTAAAAACAATGTTATTTTTAGTTATTGGAATCAGCTTATGGTGTTCATATGTTCCAGTTACATCTTTTTTGTTGGGGAAGGGCAGTCAATCAGCCCTCCTCCAAATGGTAGTCTTAATGTGATTCAGTTAGCTCTCTAGGAAAGCCTCACAAGCAAGTGGCTTATAATTTCAAACTGTTAAGCGTGCCTTCAGTCTTTCAGAGTAACATACACAGTGTCATTAGATGCCTGCAGGAACTTGGTTTTGATGATACAGCATGATTCCAGCAAGCTGATAAAAAATTAGGTCATTCGATAACAAATTAGAACAAGTTTACAGTCTTTGAAGAAGGAGAGTACGGTCTCAGGAAATGGGAGGAAAAGACTTGATATTCCAGAATTCCAAACAGGAGCCCCAGAGAAATCAAAATCATGTAAAAGACTGAATTTAGGATTTAGAATCAGACCTGATTCAAATTCTCAGCTTCAGCACACATTATGTGTGGGACCTTGAACAACTCAAGTCTACAGTTTCCTCAGCTGTGAATTGGAGATTGAACCCTTAACACTAACCACACTTTTTATTTTAGATGATAGGGAGTTTTCATGTCTCTGAGAAATTCATATTAAATATGTTAAAATCAAACAGCAGAGAGAAATTTATAATACCAGACAAAGAATAACAGAGTAGTGCCTGCCTCAAAAGCTAATTCTTTGTGAAATTAATTTTAGAGGGTTCATTATATTCCTTGCTCTGTATGTTCAGTGATTTTATAATGGGATATGAACAACAAAAAAAAAGTTGTCTTGTGCCAGTGCGGAAAGGAGTAGAGAACGGTTTGGAAAAAAGAATGAGTTTAGAGTTGTTGGCTATTGAAATATCTCATTAAATTAATATTTTACAGCCTCTGCAATTATTCTTTTATAACTTAGGGCATAAGTATTAAAAGACTCTTGTTAGAACTGTTCTCTTCTATATATTACAGGGGAGAATTTGCCCTATGGCTTGATGGAGATCTCTACCATGGAAGAAGCCATTCTTGTAAAACATTTGGGAATCATACACTTTCTAAGAAGGAAGATTTCTTTATCCAAGACATTGAAATCTGGGCTTTTGAATGAATATAATGCTCTCTGTCTTAGCAGGATAATGGCCCAAACCTGACATGGACAAACAAGCATTGTTTGGAAAGTTCAAGAAGCAATACAATGTAACATGTAGCTTGTGTTTTAAAATTAGTTTGTATCACCATTTATTATAGCTATAATTTTGGAATTTATTTTTAAAATCATGTTTCTGTCCCGGACGTTTTTAGGTTTATATCATGGCATGGGTCCATGGAACTTAACAGCTTCGGTTTTGTCAAAATTTTGGTAGCATTTTAATCATCGTGACCACCTCATCTATAATCCATGTTTTCTCAGTCTCCTAATAGGATGGTGCTCTTTTGTTGAACCTATTTTGGTTTATTATTTTTTAAACCATATTGATTGTTTTACTATAGTAGTCTAACTTGAGATATCGAGGGAATGAATACATGATACTGCCATTATCTGTGAGGTTGGCGCAAATGACTATTGGACATGCTCAACCTAGTTTCTTTTAGAAAGGAAAAAACACATGCCAAAACAACATGTACTTCATAGATCACTGAGTTCTAGTTTTAATTCACACTACTGCATTCTCTTTATTAATTTTGCCTGTATTCTCAATTTCATTTTAATAAAAATGAAATTTGAGGAGAATTCTGGTTGTAATAGACCACAATGCACATGGTCTTCAGGTTTGGGCATATGCTTTCATCATTGAATTGTCTGATGAAGAGTTATAAAATGACAAAGGAGAATGAGAACTTGATGATTCTACTGGATTTAATATATCAAGCAAGAAAATATCTATTTACATATTTGTAGCTTAGCAGGGCATTATCATAACTAAAAAACTATGAAACAGATGCATATTTCGTCAACATATTGTGTCAGGTAAACTGTTTTATAGTTCTGTTGTTTTAGCCTTGTTGCACACCAACTCCCAAAATATAGCTTCCTATTCAAAAGGGGAAAAAAAAAACGTGATTTTTTTTTGAGTGGTATGTGTTATTACCATTAGCATTTGCTGTTACAAAAGGGCAATGATTATAGTAGAATATTGTAACTCAGTAGACTTGTTGAATATGCAGACTTACTGTCAAGTGACCTCAAAAAAAAAAAGAAAAGATAGAATATATCAGTAGTTCTTATCCTCTTTTGTAGGAAACCAATAATAAGCCATTATGGCAATAATTCATCAGTTAATTTCAAAGCTTCATGTTATGCAAAAAAAAAAAAAATCCTGCTGTTATACATGTGACAGTGACCTTGTGCTGAAATTTCAGCTATTCCAGATAAACATTGTATATTATCTTGTAAATTAATGTTTAAAGGTAGTTTTGTTCTTATAGAAAGTGTTGATTGCCAGGTTGCTTATAGCACTTTAAATTATTCTAAAAATGAAATTATAAGCCAAATATGTTGGCTTAAGTAGTTTTAGTTGTATAGTACTTGAATATATTTAGATCTTTTGAAAATTTAGATAATATCTAAAGAAAGCATAATGCTAATGAAAAAGAAAATCTGATACTCTATTTAATATGCTATTGCTGAATATGAATAGAAATGCAGGGCATCGTTTCTTTGTCTATGTAAAGCTCTCATTAAAAGTTACTAACAGTGTATAGATTAAATGTTTACAATATAGGGAACTGTAAATAAATATATCAGGTTTCCCCCCTTTGGTCTTCCACAGCAGTATTATTGTCTTTGTGGAGTTGACTAATCATAAAAAAATCCTGTATTGGATTTCAGTTACAATAAGGTCATAGTGGTATATAGCAAATAAAATTAAATACATAAATATAAATTTGAATTTGTATTTATTGAATAATCAAGTTATTTTCTATTTAAGAAGTCTTTGATTAACCATACTACTGTCGTTTACATGTGAAAAATGGTTCTAGAAACGGTGTTGGTGGTGGTAATTAGTAATAATGATGGAGGGATGAACTTAAGTGGAGGGAACACCACGGTTCAGAAAATGGGGATGTAGCAAGGTACTTGACATGTGAGAAGCTCATGTGAGAGTGTTTGTTAGTTTTAAATTATGTCACTTTTCTTTTTTTTTTAGTGGAGAGTACATAGCAAGGTAAGACTAATTTCATAAAGAGCTTTGTTTTTGTACAATGTCAAGAAATTTATTTATCTCACAGGAGCAGTTAAGAAAATTTGAGTACAAGAATGACATGATCAAATTTCTGCTTTAAAGAGATATCTGTGAAAAATTATTAGTAGAGAGAAAAAATAGAGACAAGGAGACCAATAAACAAGCCTGTTGAGAAGTCAGGAGAAAAAATTCTGAGTGCTGAATAAGAATAATAGTGGTGGTGATAAGAAAGGAGGCATGGATTTGAAAGAGACTGAGGAACTAGGGTTAACAAGATCTGGTTATTAGTTGGATGTCAGAAAAAGTTAAGGATAGCTGTCGGGTTTTTAACTTAGGAATGGGGTACATTATTCATTGGGATGGGTAATCTACAAAGAATAGAAACAGTCAGAAGACAGGGAAGTTAGGTTAGTTGTGAACCTTATTATAATATAACATGAGAAACTAGAAAGTAGACTGGGGAAGTGGGGATGATTATTCTGTTCTGACAGATAAAAAGTATTAAATCAACATCATATAGGTAGTTTTTGAAGCCACAATCTGTGTATGAGATGTCTTTGGAAATTATAGACTGAGTGAAAAGAAAATTCTTGAGATACATTTTGGGGTATAGAACTAAAAAGCCTCTTGATGAAAGTGAAAGAGGAGAGTGAAAAAGTTGGCTTAAAGCTCAACATTCAGAAAACTAAGATCGTGGCATCTGGTTCCATCACCTCATGGGAAATAGATGGGGAAACAGTGGAAATAGTGTCAGACTTTATTTTTTTGGACTCCAAAATCACTGCAGATGGTGACTGCAGCCATGAAATTAAAAGACGCTTACTCCTTGGAAGGAAACTTATGACCAACCTAGATAGCATATTAAAAAGCAGAGACATTACTTTGCCAACAAAGTCCGTTTGGTCAAGGCTATGGTTTTTCCAGTGGTCATGTATGGATGTGAGAGTTGGACTGTGAAGAAAGCTGAGTGCCGAAAAATTGATGCTTTTGAACTGTGGTGTTGGAGAAGACTCTTGAGAGTCCCTTGGACTGCAAGGAGATCCAACCAGTCCATCCTGAAAGAGAGAAGTCCTGGGTGTTCATTGGAAGGACTGATGCTAAAGCTGAAACTCCAATACTTTGGCCACCTCATGCGAAGAGTTGACTCACTGGAAACGACTCTGATGCTTGGAGGGATTGGGGGCAGAAGGGGAAGGGGACGACAGAGGATGAGATGGCTGGATGGCATCACTGACTCGATCGGCATGAGTTTGATTAAATTCTGGGAGTTTGTGATGGACAGGGAGGCCTGGCGTGCTGCGATTCATGGGGTTGCAAAGAGTTGGACACGACTGAGTGACTGAACTGACTGAGTGACTGAACTGACTGACTGACTGAATATCAAGGGACAAGCTGAAGAAAAGGCTCTAAGCTTCCATCTCAAGCAGCTAGAAAGACAGCAACAAATTGAACCTGATGAAAATAGAAGGTAGGATAAAGTAAAGATACAAGCAAAAAATTTAGAACAGGCATATAAAACAAAATCTCAGAATAGTAAAATTGTGAACCTCCAGCAAGATTAAGAAAAAGACAAATCACTGTTAAGAAGAATTTAAATGGTGACATCACTGGGGCCATCAGGCCTTAAAAAGAGTATTGTGAAGAACTTTGCATCAATAAACCTGACAATGTAGGTGAAATGGAAAAATGTTTTGGAAAATAATTTATTAAAACTGACCCTGTGAAGAAATACAATTTTTGTATTAAAGGAATTGAATCTCTTAATTTAAAAGTCCTTCCCACAGAAATCACAGGCTTGTATGTATGTTTCTACTGGGTAATGCTTTTAAGTTTTTCAAGAAAAATAAAATAATCAGTTTTACATGAACTCTTCCAGGCTGCTAAGAAAAGAGAGAACTTCAGTCTTTTCCATGATGATCTCTGTGGAAGCATAAGAAACATTTGATCAACTTCAGTCCCTGTTTATGAGTTTTAAGAAAACTTAGCAAATTAGGAAAGAAATGATCTTCCTCAACCTGATTTTAAAAAAAAGTTATCATTGAAAAATGTACAGGAGTCATCATCTATAATGGTCAATTATTGAAAGTTTCCTCCCAGAAATAGGAAAACTGACAATAATATTGCTTTCACAATTTCTATTTAGCATTATCTTGGAAGTACCAACCATTTCAGTAAAGCAAGAAGAAGAAAAGGCATAAGGATTGGGAATGAAAGACATGTCATTTGTATATGACATAATTTTGTACATAGACATTTCCAAAAAGATCCAGCTGTTGAAACTAGTTGATTTAACAAGGTCACTAAAGACAAGTTCAATATTAAAAAAATAAAAAATATATATTTAAACCTTTCTTTTTATTCTTTCTAAACCAACAATTAGAAAATGAAGCTTAAAATACTGTCATTTTGTAATGCCATTGAAAATATCAGATATATAACAAAAAGATAAAGACATAAGTGGGAAGTATATATACCATTAGGGACCATACTGATGATCTGAAAACAAAATTGAAGGAAGTTATTTCTCTAAAATCATGTACTGGCAGTGAAAATCTCAGCCAGAATTTGTGGAAATTAAGCTATTCTATGATTTAACATGGAAATGTAAAGGCAAAGATTAACTAAAGCAACACTGAAGAATGGACTGTGGTCTTAAATACCAGATATTCATAATCTATTATAAAGATGATTAAAATAATGTAGTATTGGTCAAAGGATATACTAAAGAACCAATCAAAGTTAGAGAGTCTAGAAACAAACTGATTTTTTAAAAAACGGACACTGATGCTCAGTGAAGAGAAAGGTCCTTTCAGTAAATGGAGCCGGTTTAATGGGATATCTGTATGGAACACCAAATCTTAACCTATCTCATGCTGCATGCAGAATTACAAGTTACAGATATAAATGTGAATGGTAAAAAAAATAATGCTTTTAATTTGAAAAGTATAAGAGATTGGAGAATAATCATCATGACTTTAGGATACACATTGGGCAGAAAAGCATTAACTGTAAAGGGAAAATTGATAAATTATACTACATTGAAATTATAAGAGCTTTTAATCAAAAGAAAACATTAAAAATGAAAAGGCAGTCAACAGTTTTTATAACACAGATCAAATGAAGGTCTCATATACACAATATATAAATGACTATGAATCAAAAAAAAAGGCACACTTTGTCAGTTGCCAGTTCTGAAGCTGCAGGAGACACCAGTTTGATCCTTGGGTCATGAAGTTCCCCTGGAGAAGGAAATTGCAACCCATTCCAGTATTCTTGCCTGAGAAATCCTGTGGACAGAGGATCCTGGCAGGCTACAATCCTTGGGGTCATAAAGTGTCGGACACAACTAAGCGACTGAGCATGCACATGCAAGAGTATTGAATTAGCCAATAAAACCTATTAAGTGAAGTAAGGCAACTTTGGAAAACACTTTTTGCCAGTATTCTACTAAACAAAGCTAACTTTGGCCAGCAAATTTTATTCCTTGTATGTACCCAACAGTAATGTTTATATTTGTTCACCAAAATATATGTACTGCATGTTTACAAAAGAACTGTTTGCTTGCTTTCTCTTGTCCCAGTCATTTCTCCGCTCCCTCCATGTACTTCCCTGACTCACCTATTTTACTAAGTCTGATTCTGTTACACTTAATGTAAATGTTTGCTTGCATCTCCTAAGAACAAGGATATCATTTTTAATAACCATAGTAAATGATTGAATTCAGGAAATTTAACATAATCCAGTAATATGATTTAATAAAAAATCCATTTTTTAATGTCACCAGTACTAATAATATCTTTTAAAACATTATTTTTCCTGATCCATGATCTAATTCAAGATTCTGTATTGCATTCAGTTGTTCTTTTTGATCTCTTTTAACCTGGGAAAGCTCATTGGTCATTCTATTTTATGACAGTGATGTTTTTGTTGATTGATATTCAGGATTGTTGATACATTGATATTCAGGGTTGTTGAATATCCTTCAACATGGATGTCTGCATTTTTTTGTATTTAGATTATACATTTTGGACAGGAAAACAGAATTGATGTGTCTTCTGTTTCGTATTAGGATGCACATGATGTATGTTTACCCTTTATTGATGATACTTTTATAAGTTAAAATAGTATCCACCATGTTTCTCCACTGCTACCAATTTTTCCCTTTGTAATGAATAAGAAATACAAGGGAGATGCTTTGATATCATAGATACCCTATTCTTCACCAAATTGTCACAGTGTTTTTGGTATCAATTAAGTGTTTCTTGCCTGAATTACTAAAAGATTACAAAATGATGATTTTTCTAATTCTTTTATTCCCAGCACATTTGTTTGTTAGGGTTTACTGTAAGGAAGAACTTTTGTTTCTCCATCATTTGAAAATTATGTTGTTATTGTCATGTTTGTGCACAGGTTGGAAAAGAATTTCCAGACATGAGGCAGAATGAGAGAAGATGGATTGATGGGTTTGTTCTTTGCTTTTTTCAATTCAGTGCATCAAATAATCTATTTCTGTCCTAGATTTAACCAGTGGGAACCCATCTTACTGACTTCTTTGTGTTTCTCCATTTTCTTAAGCACTTGCTTGCTTTTGGTACAGCAAGATGTTTCAGACTTATCTGTACTTTCTGAAACCCAATCCTAAAATCAGCCATTTCTTCCAGTTAGATGTGTTTCCTCTTAAGGAGAGTGATATTTTGAACTTTGAATATACTTCACTTGTTGCTGCTGGGGTGACATTACTAGAAGCAGTTGCACTAGAGCAAGAGGGGCTGATGCAGGTACCCAGTGTGGGCCGGGTCATGCACTGGAGTGGTCACAGAACCAGCCAGAGCCTTGGGTGTTTCCAGTCTACTTCCTCTGCCTTTGTTCCTGGGAGTAAGCAGGCTTCACTAGCAGGCTTCGCTAGCAGAGTCTCAGTTCTTACACCCCTCTGATTAAGTCACGTAAGAGGACTCACCTTCCCAGCATTGGACTCCAGCTCTGGGGGGGCGTGTTTCAAGCCCTTAGTCCCTAGCCAGGATCCCGGAGCCTGTGACTTTCCCCCTCCCCTGTGTGTTCCCTGCTCGGGGTGCAGCTCTTGACATGACAGCTTCTCTTCTCCTCCTACCTGACTCTGTGTGGATCTTTCTTTAGAGCCTTGGTTATAGAATAGCCTTTCTACCAGTCTCCAGTTTGTTTTCAGGAAGAGTTGCTCCGTGTGTGCTTTTGATGCATTCCTGGGATGGAGGTGAGCTCAGCTACCTATTCTGCCATCTTCATCTCCCCCCACCCTACCTTTTACTTATTTTTTTAGAGCTGCATCTATGTGGAGGTACCATACTTTTTTCAACCATTTTCCTATATGTATTGTTTTATTGCATTATTTTACAATTAAAAATATTACACAATGTGTTATGTATTTTTGCTTTCATATTGTTTGAGTTGTACCTTGAAAGGAAATTTTAGGATTGGAAATGTTTTATTTTCTTTGACAAGGCTTTACCAGGCTGAATGGAAGAAGAAAATACCATCCGTGTAACAAATAGCTTAAATAGAGTTAAAAATCAACTCTATACTCTTCAGAGGATTTATTCAAGTGAAGATATGTCCGTTCAGGACTTCATGGCTTTTTCTTTTCTTTTTACTTGCATGGAGAAATAGCAATGTAGTTAACTATTCCAAGGCAGAAGAGTACTATTAAAAAAATAATATGATTTTTTAAGACACCATAAAATATTTTAAGATTTGGGTTTAATGTGATTTTTTTCCCTTTTTAAATGGTTGGAAACTTTTTTTAAATTTTAATTTTGGTAGTTCTGGGTCTTCGTTGCTGTTCCTGGGCTTCAGCTGTGGCACACAAGCTTGTTGCAGTGACTTCTCTTATTTTGGAGCATGGTCTCTAAAGCTCACAGTCTTCAGTAGTTGCAACACAGGGACTCAGTAGTTGCAGCTTAGTTTCTCTGTGGCATGTGGAATCATCCCAGACCAAGAATCGAACCCATGTCCTCCACATCGGCAGGCAGATTGTTTACCACTGAGCCATTGCAGAAGTCTATAATATTTCTTATATGGGATTTTTGTGTCCTCAATCTTCATTACCACATATGTTTCATATTTTTAAATGAGAGTATCCTACCAAGATCAGTTGAGCAGACCCTGATCCATATTGCGGTAATCCATGGCCTTTGTAGCCACATTGACATTTTCCCTCACTTATCTCTCTAAGCAGATGGGGTAGGGAGAAAAAGAACCAGGCATGGCTTTCTTGACATAAGCTGTTTTTGGCCTAAGCTATTTTGTGATCAAGCCTGGCCACAGTGCTTGACGTTGAACAGATCTCAGTAATAAATGGATTTAAGGGGACAAAAAAATGTGGAAACAAAACCATTACCAGGCAAGAGAAAGAACAAGAGCAAAGATAGCAGTAGTAAAGACTGCTAGTTCTCTGTCAATGGTTAAAGTGAAAGTAAAATGAAGTCACTCAGTCCTGTCTGACTCTTTGCAACCCCATGGACCATAGCCTACCAGGCTTCTCCATCCATGGGATTTCCCAGGCAAGAATACTGGAGTGGGTTGCCATTTCCTCATCCAGGAGATCTTCCTGACCCAGGGATTGAACCCGGGTCTCCTGCATTGTAAGAAGACGCTTTATCATCTGAGCCACCAGGGAAGTCAATGGTTAAGGCTAGCCTAAAGCACTATCTTGAGCTGTTTTGCAAAACTTAAATCCCAACAACCAGATCAATTGGAATCTAAGGGATGATGATGTTGACCTTTTCTAACCCTCATTTTAGTCAACTAAAGTTTGAACTCTGCCTACCACCCAGGCTCCTTCATGAATATGCCTGTACCAATAGCTTAAAGTGCCCCAGTTTTGCTGTTCAGAGAGACACTGTTTTGGAAAAGATCCCTAGTGTTCTCCTTACTTAGAGCAAGTAATAAGTCTTCTGCAATTTGACTTGGTTGTATCTTACAGCAAACCCAGTTTTCAGGTAACATTTCTACACTATCGAGCCTACTTTATTTTTTATATACACAGCATTTAGTATACATACACAATACCTTGTGTAAGAGGAAAGGCTGGGGTAGCAAGGATTCCTAAGCTGGTTTGGGGAGAGGGTGAAGAAAACTTATAAAGTCGTCTGAGCTAGACTTTAAAGATTTTTTTTAATAAAAAGGACCATGTGTGTGTGTTCTTCATGCTCTACCCAGCACATAGGACTTATTCTGGTATGGCAAAATGTTGTGAAAATGGAGAAAAAAAAATTGTTTTGGGTGGAAATAGTAGACATCCTCAAAGGAGGAGGAACGACAGAGATTAAGATTTTTTCTTGAAGCCCTCTGTTCAGTTGCTCAGTCATGTCCAACTCTTTGCGACACCATGAATTGTAGCACACCAGGCCTCCCTGTCCATCACCAACTCCCAGAGTTTACTCAAACTCATGTCCATCAAGTCAGTGATGCCATCCAGCCATCCCATCCTCTGTGGTCCCCTTCTCCTCCTGCCCCCAATCTCTCCCAGCATCAGGGTCTTTTCCAATGAGTTAACTCTTCGCATGAGGTGGCCAAAGTACTGGAGTTTCAGCTTCAGCATCAGTCCTTCCAATGAACACCCAGGACTGATATCCTTTAGGATGGACTGGCTGGATCTCCTTGCAGTCCAAGGGACTCTCAAGAGTCTTCTCCAACACCACAGTTCAAAAGCATCAATTTTTTGGCGCTCAGCTTTCTTCACAGTCCAACTCTCACATCCATACATGACCAGTGGAAAAACCATAGCCTTGGCTAGATGGACCTTTGTTGGCAAAGTAATGTCTCTGCTTTTTAATATGCTATCTAGGTTGGTCATAACTTTCCTTCCAAATGTGCTAAAAATGCTCTATGGGTAGGACTGAAGATAAATGTGAGGAGCAATGATTAGTTGGTATGTATGGCCACACATGATAGCTTCACAGTTCTCAGTTATATTCTGAAAGAGGTCATTTACTTGGAAAGAACCAGGTAGTTGGCAACATAATTGGCAACAGCTGAAGCCCTCCAACCTCTAAACTACACTTTGTATGAGGAAATAAATTCCCTTAGTTATTTAAACCAGTTTCTGTTACCTACAACTGAAAGCAGCTGAGCTTTATGTCAGACGATAAAGGTTAAAACCTGAAAAAGGGACAAATTCTCCCTGTTTCGCTCTAATGTGGTCTAAAGAATAAAAGCCGTAGTCGCACCACCTTGGGACTTGTTAGAAAAGCCAATTCTTGAGCCCCATCCCAGACCTACTAAAATCTCTGGGATGCACCCAGGGATCCTTAGCAAGCTTTCCAGGTGACTTTTCAGCGTGCTGAAACTTGAAACCTCTGCAGTGCTGAGGGACTCCTTGTTTGCATTTCTAACAAGCAACAGGTGCTGCTGATGCCCCGTGGAAGGCAGATCAGCCTTTAAGTGTGTTAGTCGCTCTGTCGTGCCCGACTCTTTGCGACCCCATGGACTGCAGCCCATCAGGCTCCTCTGTCCATGAGATTTTCCAGGCAAGGATACTGGAGTGGGTTGCCTTTAAGTAGCGCCTCTGAAATTCTCTGTTCCCTGAGATGTTGAAGCAAACAATTCAGAGATTCGAAGAGGGTGCACTAAGTTTTCCTCCTCGTCAGAGGTAAGCAGTAACTACTTATGAGCTAATTCAGGCTGGTTTCTTTCCAAAAGAAGTGAATAACTTGGAGAATATTTTTTTCTCTGTCTCAGTATATCAGTGATAAAAGTATATCCTATTGTTACCAAAAGTGGGGTCTGGCTGCTTGCAGGACTGGAATTTCTTGGTCAAAAAGTCAATGCGATGTTGTTCTGTTAAGAGACAGGTTGTTTTTGTGTGAAGAGACAGGGATGATCCCTAAATCTGGGTACACAGTGCCATGAGATAATCCTTGTTGGTATTCCCAAAGAGTTTTAAGGTTTTTCTTTGTTATGAAAGAATTCAGAGACAAAGGAGAGAGGTTAAGAAAGTAAAATGAAAGTTTACTTAAGCAAGGATACACTTTCAGAGAGAGCAAGCGAGCAGGCAGTCTGGTAAGGAACTGGGTGTCTTTGGCAAGCCAGTTAGCAGGTGTCTACAAATGGTTAACTAAAAAGATACACAACATGAAAGGTGAGCTGTTTTATTTAGGGTAAAATGAGGATTGCAGCCCAAGAGATGGCACCTCAGATAGCTCTGAGGAACTGCTCCAGAGAAGGGTGTGTGGAGGGGTGGTGGCGGGGGGGAGGCCAATATATGTGATTTTGGTAAAGGGGGGGTGTTCATGCAATAAAACGCTTATCTTTACGAGGTTCTCTGCTAGTTGTAAGGAGATGATGTCACCATGAAGGGATTTAGTGCTTTTCTAGCTATGAGAAGATACAAGGATTGGGCTCATAAAAGGGTCCCTGCTCCTTTCTCCTTGGAATAGATTTTGTTTGCGTCCTCCAAGAGTCTCTGTTTCCCTCAGTCCTGTAGAAGCTCTGTAATGAAATCCCGCTGACCTTCAGAGTCAGATTCCCTGGTGATTCTGTTGTTTTGCCAGATCCCCAGATTGGAAAGTCTGTTGTGGGGCCTAGAACTTTGGCAAGAGTGCGAGAACTTCTTTGGTATGATTGTTCTCCAGTTTTGGATAGCCCACCTGGCGGGTCTATGGTGGAGCTAATGGCAACCTCCTCCAAGAGGACTATTGCCTCCACCTGCTGCACTTCTCAGAACTGCTGCAGCCAGAGCCCCTGTCCCTGCGGCAGGTCACTGCACCTTTCACTGGGTCCTGGTGACCACAAGGTTTTGTTTGTGCCTGCCAAGCATCTATGGAGGGTATGAAGTTTGATTTTAAATGTGATTGTACCCCTCCTATTGTAACAGGAGGGAAAGGGGCAGGGCACAACTTTTGAAAGAATGACATATTTTGTGAAAGGGACACAAACTGATTAGAATCAAATGGGACCAAGATGACAGACAAGACTAGACCTTGATCCTGAGTCAGCAAGTGAAATGACACGCCCAGAGGTGCCGTGACAGTTCCCAGGCACGGTTAAAAGACCAAGGAGTGGGCTGTGGCCTAAATCCAGGAAATCTCCGCCCCTTCCCCAAAACAGTTGGAATAGTCCTCCAACTCATTAGCATATGAAATTACCCAGGCTATAAAAACTAACTGCCACATTTCACGGCCACCAAGTTCACCCTCTGTGATGGCCCCCACTCTGGAGTGTGCTTCTATCTGAATAAATCCACTTCTTACCTATCATTTTGTCTCTCACTGAATTCTTTTTTTTTTTTTCTCACTGAATTCCTTTAGCGATGAGATATCAAGAACCTGAGCTTCATTAGGTCTGGAAACCAGGTACAGTGGGTTTTGTCTGGGTTCGAGTCCCATCCTTGTGGGTTCCAGTCCCAAGCTGAGTAAACGGTTTCACTACCATTTTATTGGGGCTTCCCCTTTGCCCTTGGATATTGGGTATCTTTTATTGGTGGCCTCCAACATCATCCTATTGATGGTTGTTCAGCAGCTAGTTGTGATTTTGGTGTTCTCACAGAAAATGAGCGCACGTTGTTCTACTCCTCCATCTTCTAACTGCACCAGCTTTCCTGGAGCACAAAGCCTCTCATTCCTGTTTTCAGCCTGAACTGCCTTCAGGGCGTGTTGAAGGTCAATAGCTGCAGCAAGTCAAGATTCAATCCCTGCAGAGCCAGATGGCAAATGCCCTTGGCAAAGACCAATTTGTAGTTGACAAATGAAGGGATGGAATATTCACTGGGGAAGAAGGAGTTTGAGGGTCATCTTCCCGGATTTTCATCCCAGCTCCATTTTCCCAAGGGGGAGGAGGGGTTTTTGTGGTTATTTAGCCAAAATCAGAAGTGTCATGGCATTGGTGAGTGGTAAGTGCTTACCTGTAAGGTTAATCTTACAGAGCAAAAGGTTACATTTGAATGCAGGGGAGTCCACCTTTGCCCACCATTCTCAGACCCTTATCACCCAAAATATGTGATTTCTCATTGCTCTGAAGCTTCCTGCCTGTATTTGTCTGCCTATGCACCACCACCACTCCCCCCCCCACCCCCCACCCCTGCCAACACGCATAAGAGTCTTGGTTTCTTGCCACTTGGCCCCTGCCCCCGTTTCTCTTCTCACACCTAGCTACCTGCCTGCTTGCTGTAACATTGGAATGATGGTGAGTGGACCACAGTGCTCTGAAAACCTCTAGGCTAAGAGGCTAGGTCATACAGTACCTTTATAAATTAAATTCTTACGCAGACATTGTGTTCTTAACAGTGTGCTGAGAAATATGCTGGGTACTAGGAATGAAAATGCACACTCCAGGAGGCGTCTGCATTGTTACTGTTTAGTCACTAAGTCATGGCTGACTCTGCGACCCCATGAACTGCAGGCTTCCCTGTCCTTCACTATCTCCAGGAATTTGCTCTAATACATATCCATTGAGTCTGTGATGCTATCCAACCATCTCATCCTCTGCCGCCCTCTTCTGCTTTTGCCTTCAATATTTCCTAGCATCAGGGTCTTTTCAAATGAGCTGGCCCTTCCCATCAGGTGGTCAAAGTATTAGAGCTTTGGCTTCAGTATCAGTCCTTCCAGTGAACATTCAGGGTTGATGGGCCAAATGGTCTCCTGCTTCTCCTATAATCCCTGAAAATGGTGACTTAGTAGAGTGATACTTCAAGCATGAGTTTCCATTGAAACAAAATACAACTTTACAAAGAAATATTCTTATATAAGAAACAGTAACTGATATATCTGTTGATAGTATTTTTTTTTTTAAAGGAACTTGAATTTGGGAAGGGAAAGTGAAAGCAGAAGTAAATTTATCAGTGCAGCCTCATTTTCCAACAGTGTGGGAGAGGAAGAAATTCCAAAATGTGAAACTTCCCTCCTGTTGATATAAGTGAGAAATGAAAGTCACTCAGTCTTGTCTGATTCTTTGCGACCCCATGGACTGTAGCCTACCAGGCTCGTCTGTCCATGGAACTCTCCAGGCAGGACTATGGATTGGGTAGCCATTCCTTTTGCCAGGGGATCTTTCCAACCCAGGGATTGAACCAGGGTCTCTTGCATTGCAGGTGAGTTGTTTACCATCTGAGCCACCAGGGTTGATTTAAGTGGGCAGAGTGATAAGAAGGTGAACTTGGGAATCAGGAAGTTGTAAAACTTCAAGTTATAGAAATTAAAAGGCATCAGATGTATGGAGGTACATACCAAAAAGGTTTAAAAAAAAAAATACATTGCAGTAGCCCCAAACTCTTTAAACATATGATTGAAATTTTGGAAAAAGAAAATCCTGAAAATTTGGAAACCAATCGTGTACTACCTGTTATTGGGAATTTAGAATCATCAGAGATAAACTGCTATTGATAGTATATGTGCCTTATGTAGGCTCAGTGGTAAAGAATCTGCCTGCAATGCAGGAGACCCAAGAGACATGGGTTCAATCCCTGGGTTGGGAGGAACCCCTGAAGGACGGCATGGCCACTCGCTGCAGTATTCTTGCCTGGGCAGAGGTGCCTGGTGGGCCGCAGTCCATAGTGTTGCAAAGAGTCAGACACAACTAAGCAATTTTGCACAAAAAGCACATTTCATTTGCAATTTTGGTGACTATGAAAATATGAGAATTTTCTTTAGCATGTTTGCCACTTGAGTTCTACTTATCATTTTTTGTCTAAAAGCCTTTTAGTTTGTCAACTATTTTTCCTACCATAAATTTTTTTTAACATAAAAATCTGTTATATAGTAGGCATTTGCCTCTAAGAAACTTTCTGATTTTATAGTCACGCCTGATGCAGAAGTGTTAATGTAAGCTTTCTGAGCAGAAGACTTTTAAACTAATAAAAATAAATGAAAAAAAATTCCATCTGCTAATTCAGACAAACTGAACTTTGAATGATCTGCATTAATGCTTGTCTAAGCTGTTAATTGTCCAGAGCTGAATATGAGGCCTTTGTCTAAATATTCTACTGATTCTAGAAGTAACCTGAGTTACACTCTGTAATTTTGTATTTTTTTGTATTTCAAACACCAGAGAGTAATATTGTGGAATATACTTTAAAATAGTATTACAAAAACAAGAACATAAAACAAAAGTATGTTTTATTCTTGTGCCATGTTTTAAGCTTTTGACATAGGTTTCACTGTTATGATAAAAGTATACATCTTATGTGAAATTCTACTTGGAAATGTTAGTAATATGTAATTTGACAAATCTATTATGAAAACAAAAATATACAAACTTTCCTCTTTAAGAAGATATTGAAACTTTCAGTTTGAAAGAGAATAATATATGAAAGCAAAGATAACTCCTATGGTAGTTTAATCCATACTTTGTATTAAGCCTAACAATTTATAGTTAGGAGCACCTATTATTTTGCAGGATTATACTTTGACATTAATTTCTGTATGTAATACCAAAGTGCTATCATTTAGTAACTTTCATTGAATTTCATAAGAATTGTAATCTCACATTTTATTCAGCTTGTTTTTAGAATTATATAAGGCACACTAAATCTAATCGAGAAAAATTGACAAGGAACAGATTAGTGCAAAATAAATTTCGTTGTCATCTTTAAACTATACTTTTTTCACTTTGGCTGGACTAATGCTGTTTTTAGGCTTTCCGGTATTTGCAAAAACATTTCTTAGAGCACAAAGTAAAATGAAACAGTAAAATGACTTGATTAAAATGTCTCAAGTTTGTGTCTGATCTACCCATGACTCAGATTCTTCTACACTCAACATTCCAGTTTATTGTAGCATTTTCTGTTTTTCTACTTTGATGTGTACTGAGGTAAATGTAGACAGCATGACTCATTAAGGTTTTAAGAAAAAAATAAACTTCCCCAAGCAGTCCTGCAAAGGCAGAGAAATCTAAATCTCTCACCTCTGCTTTACTTTCATGGAGAAGGTGAACAGAACTGCTTTCTCTGCTGGTTCTATGACCACCAGTGATGCCTGTTTTCATATGATTTGCCCAAATCACATCAGAGAAGGATGGCTAACTTCTGTTGGAAACCTATTAGATTCAAAGACCACAGAGCAATTTCATCAATTTCAGTGTCTTAGTTGAATACAACTTTTTATTTATGTGCTTATTTTGTAAGTGATGCTATGATAAAAATAACAGAACAAAGTCAGGCTGCTTAGAAAATTTTCAGTTTAGTTTTGCCAAAATTAATGGAATGCTTTTTCTTTCCTGAACAATGATATATCATAATATGGTTTGCTGATATTTACCCAAATTCATCTTAGATATAATTACTTACATTAATATCTATAGCAACTTTGCAAAGAATAGCCAAGTATCTTTGCCCAAAGGATAAGTGGAATTTTAAATACTTAATATGTACAAATAATCCTTAGTGTGCTTTCTGAAATGCTTTGGGTGTGCTTCCTCAATCTTCAAACTCCCTCAGAAATAGAGTGCTCAAAAGTTATTTATGTAAAAAAAATTTTTAATATTTAGTAACTTATTTAGCAGTTTGCATTTTACTTTCTTACTAATTAGCATTTTAGCATTAAGACAAGAGTGGGTCAAGTTTGGCTTGTGTGGTTGAAAGTTCACTCAAGTAGGGTAATCACAACATGGTCATCCCGGCCTTGCCATAACATCTCTCCTTCAAAGTCGACCAGTCCGTGCTTCCTGGCACGCATGAGAATGCCCACGACTTTATCTGAAATACGGACATATCTGTCGAAGAGATCCCCGAAGGTGACCTGGATCTTGCCGTCCCGTCTGTGGCGAGCCATCGAGCGGATGATGAAACACATGTCCAGGATTTCTCTGTAGATGTGTTCCTCAGCTCTCTTGGCCCGTTCGGCAGTTTTGGTTCCTTCCTTGGGACGGCCGTAGCCTTCGTCTCCTTTGTGGAGGCGGGTAGACATGGCCAACTCATAATCAAACTCTTCACTGAAAGGATTGAGCTTCTGGGATTGGATATGTTCATCAGCCCACTGTTGCCATCTCCCTTTCAGGTTGCCCACTTGACTGTATTTCCGCTGGGCTTTGCAGTTGAGCTTCTCTGCGAATCTGTTTGCCCTAAAAGAGAGAGAGGGTAAAAAAAATCAAGATATTCATAATTTAACAAGAGTTGCTTTCTACTTGTACTTCTTATACAGATGCACCTTAATGTAAATCTATAAATTTTTCATTATAAAAGATATATAAACAATTCAAAAAAATAAGAGATGGAAGAAGAAAAGTCATAGACGATGCCACTATTGTTCTGAGTTTGAGATAGGTCCTAGATTCTTTTCTCTGAGTAACAATGATGATTTAAGCCCCATAAAATGATGATATTAAACTCTATTTCAAGGAAAAACTTCCTTACACAAAGGTAATGCAAATATGTGTAGTTCAGACTTGCAGGTTAGTAACATTTAGAACTGGAATCATATCAGTGTGTTAAGGGAATGCACTTTATACAGGACTTCAAGAAAGTTATTTGCCCAAAATAAGGTTTTTATCAGCCACATACTTTGTACTATTCACTCGTGTAGATTTTTAAATTATTTAATTGGAGGATAATTACTTTACAATATTGTGACGGTTATTGCCACACATCAACACGAATCAGCCATAGACATACATGCGGCCCCTCTCTCCCGGACCCCCTCCCACATCCCTCCCCACCCCCAACCCTCCGGTTGTCACAGGGCACCGCCTTTGGGTGCCCTGCATCATAAACAGCGAATTCCCGTTGGCTATCCACTGTATGTATGGTGATATACATGTCAATAATCCCACCCTCTCTTTCTCCCAGTTTCCAAAAGTCTATTCTTTATGTCTGTGTCTCCTTTGCTGCCACCTTTGCCATGTATAGAGTTTTAAATATGTATTTTTGATGAAGCATATCTATGCTCATATCTATGATGTACCACAAATTTTGAAATATCTAGTTGTATAAATAGGAGTCACTAGCTAGCAATAGTAACATTTATTGAATACTGTGTGCTGACATTCTTCTAAACACTTTCCACTAATATTTCTACAACCATTTTGTGAGATAGGTATCATTAATCTCATTTCACAGATGAGGCAAGTGAGGGCAGAAGGGTTAAGTAACTTTCGATCGCAAAGTTGTTAAATGATGGAGCTAGGATTCAAACCAAAGTAAAGCCAGCTCCAGAGCCTGTGTATAACTACCGTGAAATGCTGCCCCAGCCCAGCGGAAGAGGTGGGATTCAGACCCCAATATCTGAGGCCAAAGACCGCGCTCTCTCCGCTATGAGATGGTGCCGCCCAGCCTGCCAGGACAGTGTGAAAAAGTGGATGAGTTGTGTCTCAAACGTGTGGGTCTGCCTTTGCAGCCTGGAATGCATTTCTTATTAAAACAAAAACCATCATTGGCGAGTATAGACCTAATTTAAAAACAGCAAAGTTTGTCTTTAACAGACTTTCCTGTCATCTCTCTAGCTCCAATCTTATAAGTCAAGCATGAACTCTTGGACTGTATAAAAGTCAGAAATCTGTATTCCTCATCCCCACAAGTGACTCACCCATCCTTCTCCCCAACAGCAAGTGGCTTCATGTCTGTAAGCTTTGGAACTGGAGATGTAGGGTAGAGCTGAAATTGCTTACGTGGCTACAGTCCAGGGGGTTGCAGAGTTGGACATGACCAAGCAAGTAAGCACACACGCATACACACACATGTGAATGGCATGCGTGAATTCAGTAACCCCTCCCTGAATTCTCATAATTTGCTGGTCAAAAACCTAGGAACAAGTCAGATGTGGGTGTTCCTCACCATCCAAATTCATTTCCTAAAATCTGATCATTCAAATACAGGAAACTAACAGATACGGGTAGGGAGACATACATACTTGTATTATTTTTCGAAGAAGACTGACAGCCACTAGATGGCGAACTTTCATTAATTCCCATCCTTTGCGTCCCTAGCTTGCAGCATTCGGTTTCACTATCATAATAGAATTTAAACTAGGAGTACACTGCTGCATATAACACTACTATTCTTTGTAAACACACGGACAAAAGCATATGACCAAGTTAATTGGGGAAAATCAGCATCCAAAAACTGTTTATACAATTATTACAACTTTAAAAAATCACATATGTATGGAAGGGCGTCCCAGGTGGCCTGGTGATAAAGGATCTGCAAGCCAATACAGGACCTGCAGGAGACAGGGCTCCATCCCTGGGTGGGGAAGATCTCCTGGAGGAGAAAATGGCAACACACTGTAGTATTCTTGCCTGAGAAATCTCATTGGCAGAGGAGCCTCGCAGGCTACAGTCCATGGAGTTGCAAACAGCTGGACACGACTGAGTGACTAAGCGCACACATATGTATGGACAAGTGCTAGGAACTACACTGCCCTGAGGGAAATGCATTTTCCTCAGCCCTGCTGGTCCTTGTCTTCATCTGTGTCTCCACAGACTGTCCCTGTTCAGCTGCCCAGAGTATGGGCTGCTATATCTCATGATCAAACGAGAGTAAATACCTAGTCCCCTTGGAATGATGGCAATCCATGGCAGACACAGCCTTCAATAACAAGCCCGGTGTCATCCTGGCAGAACCCAAAGCTCATATCAAATTCGAGGCTGGAACAGCTTGCTGGAGAAGAGACTTGAACATCTCAGAAGACAGCGAAAAAAACAGCATGATTCATTAATTCATTCTTTTTGTCTCCTGAGCACCGACTGCGGTTCTGTCCTACAGTATAGAATATAATACGTCCTCCCTTTAAGGAACTTCTGGGCACTTTGAACATTCCCTCCATCCTTTATTAAAGTATGTATGACACCTACTGTGCACCAGACACATGTTTTTCAAAATTAATTTATATTTCTGTGGCCTTACTGGGTCTTTGTTGTTACGCGAGGGTTTTCTCTAGTTGTAGCAAATGGGGGCTACTCTCTAGTTGCAGTGCGTGGGCTTATTGTGGTGGCATCTCTTGTTGTGGAGCACAGGCTCTAGGGTGCACGGGCTTCAGTAGTTGTGGCACACAGGCTCAGTTGCCCCACAGCACATGAAATCTTCCTGGACCAGGGATCACACCCATCTCCCTGCATTGGCAGGTGGATTCTTAACCACTGGACAACCAGGAAAGTCCCAGACACTCTTCTAAGTACTAACTGAATATTCAGTAATGAAAAAGAATGGTGAATAATCACTAAAAGACATTCATAAAAATAAACAGAATAAAACAGATTTGAGCACATGCTACAATTTTAACTATGTAAAATGTGTATATGCACCAGGTTGAAGAAATCAAGAGTACATGCACAACTGAAATTGTTAGTCTAGAGACAGTTGACTTTTTAAAAATTTTTTTCAAAATTCTGCTGGTATTACAGTTGACCCTTGAACAACACAGGTTTGAACTCCATGGGTCCACTTACATGTGGACATTTTTTTATAGTAAATACTATAGTACCGGGCTTCCAGGTGGGGCTGGTGGTTAAGAACCCGCCTGCCAATGCAGGAGACGAGAAACTTTAAGTTCCATTTGAGAAGATTTCCTGGAGGATGGCATGGCAACCCACTCCAGTATTCTTGCCTGGAGAATCCCATGCACAGAGGACATAGAGTTGCAGAGTCGGACATGAATGAAGCGACTGAGCATGCGCACACACACACACACACGACAGAACTACAGGATCTGCGTCTGCTTGTTCTGGGGAACTATGTATGCGGGTGGTGGGCTCGGATACTTCCGGCACTTGAAAATTTGAGTATAACTCTACAGTTGCTTCCCTAGTGGCTCAGCTGGTCAAGAATCTGCCTGCAATGCGGGAGACCTGCGTTCGATCCCTGGGTTGGGAAGATTCCCTGGAGAAGGGAAAGGCTACCCACTCCAGTATTCTGGCCTGGAGAATTCCGTGCACTATATATATAGTCCATGTGGTCACAAAGAGTCGGGACAGGACAGAATGACTTTCACTTTCTACAGTTACACTGTATCCCTGTTTCCACATCCATGGATTCAACCAGCACAGGTTGAGCAATACTCTAATACACATTTATTGAAAAAAAAAAAAATCCACTTATAAGTGGACTCACACAGCTCAAACCCATGTTGTAAGAGTCAACTGTATTGATTTTATAACTTAGAGAAAGCACAGAATTGAAAAATATTCAAATTAGTATCCAGAGATAATTTGCTTAAACTGTATATTATATGGGTCTCATTCTTTGATGATATATATTTTTTTCTTTTAACTAGGAACTTTAATTCCCTGAGTGTTGAAATTCTATGTCGTTTGGGATAAGGGTCGGGTTTGGTGAGGTAATAATGCTATGAAGAAGAGAAACATCTAAAAGAGCATCTTCTAAATTTTAATGTCCATTTGTTACATAGTCAAACTATAATTTCCAATAATAGGAGAGAAGGAAAGTGAAAGAATTGGTCCTTTAAGCAAGAATTAGAAAATTGGGTTGCTTAAAAAGTACTAGAAGGAAATATACCTTAATGAATATTTAATTTTATCTATCTTGTACATGTTCTGTATTACTTTCATATTTTCAATTTTTAAAAAGTCTGAAAGGATCAGGTTTAAATCAGGATTAGTAAGTCTCAGACCCTGAGCATCTCCTTGATCACTGAATGTAGGAATCAATATACCAGCTTGTCCTATTTTTTAAATTTTCAAGTAAAATGTGAATGATAGTTCAGATTGAGTTTTAGAAAGACGACCTAGTATAAATTCACAGAAAGCAAAGAGATATTCAAAGACCGTGCTCATATCTTAGGCTAAAACGCTTCTCTGTCAGTAAAGCCAAGAACTTCTGCCACATTTCTGATGTTTCGGGGAATTTCTGAGGAGAATCTGCTCCTGTGCTTACTCTTCTCATAGGAAGTATAGAGCGAGTTACATCCACAGGGTCACATTTATCAGAAGCAGGACGACTGCATTCACAACTGTGCTCTTCATTCTGTTATCAGCCAGGTGTGGCAACCAGGCCTGTGCTTGCTGCTCTGCTCCTTGTAGACTGGTAACCGTCCTGAGCCCATGGAAGGGTTCCAAGCTCTAGAACTGGGGCAAATCCTAGAAGGCCATACTTTCCCCTTTGTTTCTAGCAAATATCTTTAATATAGCTGCACCAAAACATTACACTTTGGGAGTTTTCCTGGGATTCCATAAAGGAGGTGATGCTTGGATCTCCATTTGATTTGTTGAGTCTGTTCTCTGCTGAGAGATGAGTCTAACACAGTGGTTAAGAACACAAGCTCTAGGAGTAAAGTGATCCGTCCCTGGTGGCTCAGATGGTAGAGAATCTGCATGCAAGGCAGGAGACTTGGGCTCGATTCCTGGGTTGGGAAGAACGCAAGCTCTGGCATCACTTCCCAAGAGCATCACTTACAGGCTCTCTGATGTGGATACATTTCTGTGTTCAGTTCCCTTTTCTATAAAACACCCCCTCATGCTCAACCATGTCATTTTTATGGAATAGACCTTGGAGGAGAGGGTGGATGCATGACTTTCATTTTAATATTGTGCCATTACTGTATGTAATACACTATGTAATATTGGGCCATTACTGTAATGGGGGACAGATAAAAGTTGCTTTGTCTAAAGGACCTGGACCAAACAAGTCACATAGCTATGTAATCAAAAGACTAACTATTTTAAAAATAAAGCATAAAATGGGAATCATTTTCATAGTAAAGCCCCAGTTAGTAAAATTCTTTTGGTAAGAAATATTTCTATTTTTTATCAAACCTGAGTTGTTTGTCTCTGTTATCCATTGGACCACCCAGAAAACTCTTTCTGCTTAAATATCCATGACACATCATTTTCTCCCTTTTAGTGGATATGGAGAAAGAATGGTGCTTAGAATTAAAATTAAGTGAACAAACCCCCTCCATATAGGCTTAGTCAGTGATGCCACGATCATGTCTCCGGCAGTATGTGAGCATCCCATCAGGCTTCTGCTGTAGTTTCCCGCTCGCATTACTGCTGACCCTCAGAGCTGCTGTTGCTGCAGACAACATTCTGGTACCCTGCGTGCTCTAAGCCTGAGGGAGAGGAACCCAAAAGAAGCAAGGGAGGGATTTCACTCCCATAGGTAAGTATGTAGGTTTAGTCACTCAGTCATGTCCAGCTCCTGTGACCCATGGACTGTAGCCCACCAAGCTCTTCTTGTCCATGGGATTTCCCAGGCAAGAATACTGGAGTGGATTGCCATTTCCTCCTCCAGGGGATCTTCCTGATCCAGGGATGGATCCCGGGTCTCCTGCATTGCAGGCAGAATCTTTACTGACTGAGCCACAAGGGAAGCCCTATTCCCTTCCCCAAACCCTGACAGCCAGTCTCCTAGTATCTTGTAGTGCTGAGATGACCAGGGCTGGCCCCTTGCATTATACAGAGCACAACTCTGGGCCCATCACTTTACATAATTGATACCAAAATAACTCTATGGATTATCACAGCTATTTTTTTTTAGATGAGAATGAAGAAACTTTAGGATTTGCCCAAGTAACCAGTATTCCAAATCTAATTGTCTCTGATTCAAAGCCTGTGTCCCTCTCTAGCATAGAGAAGGTATGTTTTGGGGAACCATGAGAAGGGTCCAGTATGCACGTTCTCACTTTCAGGTGAGACAGTTTATGGAGTAGTGGTCAAAAAGGTAGGGTCTGGATCCAGAGTACCTGGGTTTTAACCCCATGGGCAGTACAGTCTTATACAAATTCCTTAATATTTCTTTGTCTCATGTTCCCATCTATCCAATAAAGATAATGATTATGCCTATCCCGTGAGAATGTTGTGAGGATTAAATAAATAAACATATGAAAAATTCTTAGGTGCCAAAGGAGAGAACATATGTTGGAGACTGGTCCCAGCTGTCATCTCCCTACCCTCGGCCAATTCAAAAGACGCTGACGGGAACATCTTAATTGTGCTACCCTCGGTTTTTATTCTGTTGGGTTCTATTATTTCATTTTCTAGCATGCATACCTCCTAAATCCACAAGGCTAAAATTTGGACTATGGTTCCATATGATCTGGTAGAATAGTGATTTCTGATTATGAATTTCTATGTGACTGTAAGCAGAACACAAATCCAGATCTCTAAGTGTATCCTCAAGGTGCTAAGTGAGAAGTAGCATCATGTCTGGTTTCAAAGCGTGGTATTTGGAGATGGGCACGCATGTCTCAGATCACTAACTTGCTGAGTGAACTTTCCCTCTGAGCTTCAGTGCTCTCATCCCTAAAATGAGATATTACCAACTTTATTGTGAGAGTTCAAAGGACAAAGCAGGTAAAATACCTACGTGTGTGTGTGTGTTAGTCACTCAGTCGTGTCTGACTCTGTGACCCCACGGACTGCAGCCCACCAGGCTCCTCTGTCCATGGGATTCTCCAGGCAAGAATCCTCCAGGGGATCTTCCTGGCCCAAGGATCAAACCCAAGTCTCCTGCATTGGCAGGCAGATTCTTTACTACTGTGCCACCTCAGAAGCTCTCTGGGAAGCCCATAATAGTACTAATTCTTTCAAAACATCTTTAAGGTCACAAACTGTAAGGCAACTTTTTGTCAAATAAGGTTCCCAGTTTTGTTCTTTACTGATTGTTCCATAAAAGTTGAAAAGCACACCTTCACGTATAACTGTTCCCAGAGGGAGTCAGCTTGTAAGCATTTCATCACATCTGAGATGTTCCCCATATTTTGATATCCTGTGGTTGTAGAGTGAGAAATCCTGACTTTCTGTTCTGTGGAGGGAGAGTTACTGTCTTGAAATAAAGCATGTGTTTCTTGTCAGAATAAATGTATCAGTTTGAGTCCATGTGTGTGCATGTATTGGTGTGTGTGTATGCATTTAACAAAGCAGGATTGTGGCGCTGGTGGTAAAAAACCCACCTGCCAATGCAGGAGACATAAGAGACTTAGATTCAATCCCTGGGTCAAGAAGATCCCCTGGAAGAGGGAGTGGCAACCCACTCCAGTATTCTTGCCTGGAGAATCCCATGGACAGAGGAGCCTGGGGTCCAGGACCCCAGAAACACATGGGGTCACAAAGACTCGGTCACATGACTGAAGCAGCTTATCACGCATACACAGCACATAAGCATTGTGATATTTTAATTGCCTGACTTTAATAGCATTTCTGCCTTTGTTTATAAATGGAAAGACCTTTCTGAAAGTTTGAAGAATTGCTAAATAATAAGCTCTCCATGAGGAGTAATAACTTCCATATAGTGAGCTTATGTGCAAGTTCTTGGCAGCTTTAATCTCAGCTACTTCTCTCAAAACAGCAGAATTTATTTGCCATCATTTTACAAAGGAGGAAATGGGTTTAGAAGAATAACTGGCTATTTTGTGTGTGTGTGTGTGTGTGTCTGTGATGAGAACACTTAGGAGCTATTCTCTTAGCAACTTTCAAGTGTACCCCAGTATCCTTAATTATAGCCAGGGCAGAGCTGGGATTTGAACTTGGTCTGTCTCACTTCAGAGGTGGTTCTCCAGTCAGACAGCAGCCTCCCACCTGTGTCCAGGCTCACAGAAATCTGTGTTCCATGGGCACTATTTGGGTAGATGTGTCTCTTGATAATATTACATACACTGACTTGAGACAAGGGAAAGATCTCTTCCCTCAGTCTACCAGGAAATACTGTTTTTTCTGCAGAAAAAAAATAAGCCAATCCTTACTCATTATAGCACTGACTTCAAACATTACCCCGTAGCAGACACGCACCTCCGGTGGCTTCATCTTTGTTGTGGCTAAACCTTGAGGGTTCAGAATAGAGGGGAGAAACCAAAGGGGGTGAGCCCTTGGCCCGGAGGTCCATGAACCGGGCACTGTCCTCTTAGCCCAGGGGCGAGCCTTCGCCGAGCCCCGGCTGCCAGCCCTGTCGGTGAGTCTCGCCCTGACTCGGGCAGGGCTTCCCTGCTCTCTGGGATCCCTCAGCTGCTCGGGGCGCGCGGCAGGCGGGGTGAGGAGCTGAGAGAGGCGTTCACTTACTGGGAGGGCAAGGGGCGTTTGATCCTGGCCACGGCCTCCTGCTCTCCAGCCGGCTCCGGCCTCTCGTCCGTCTCGCCTCCGTAGCCACTGTCCTCCGTGTCCACGCTGTCGCTCCGGCACTGGGGCTCCTCCCGCTCCATCGCCTTCCAGCCTCTGGTCAGCTCGGTCACCAGCCTGGCACACTTCCTCCTCCGCGTTGGGGAGCCACGGCTGCGGAGGAGCCTGTCCACGTCGCTCTCCGGCTGCCCGGCCTCCGGCGGGCCGCCCTCCTGCTCGTACCGGTGGCTGAGGTGGCCCAGGTCCCCTCCTCTCTCGTAAGCCTTGCTGACGACCGTCTTGGTCACCTCTTTCCTTTTGATAGGAGAAACCGCGGTGGCTTCCTCTGAGCCGTGCGCATCTTCTCCACATCCCTCTGGCTTCGGGGAGGAAGGCTTTGGGGCCCTCTGAGCTTTCCAGTGGGTGCGGGCGTCTGTCGCTGGTCCAGAAGTGTCCGGTGAGTCCTGGGTGCCCCCTGGCATCCAGCCTGCTGGCTCCTGGGCCTGCCTGATGCTGTTTTCGTTGGCCCACTGCTGCCAGCCTCGGGCTAACGTGATAACCAGGGCGGCTGTGTGCACCTTCCGGAGGGCACTCTTGGCCGGCCCATCGCCCCTTTCCTTTTCTCCCGGAGCCATGCCACCCTTCTCTGCTGAGAGCCTGGGTACTAGCTAAAATGAGTGTGGACCGGTGGAGGGCCCGGGATTTAAATAGAAGCGGGGTGTGGGGTGGGAAGACGGTTTGGTGACCGTGGAAACTATGTGAAGCTCCTCTTGCCAAGATGCGGTGCCTTCCCCCTGACGGTGCGCTTTTTTTAAACCCTGACGGCTCCAGTTTCATCACAGCAGAGGGACGTCTGTCTTGGTAAAGGACAGTGATAGGATCCTGCCCTTTCTTCTCCAAGTGCCAGAGTGGAAACTACTAGATCCGATCATGTGCTCAGACTTAAGTTTTTCTTGACCTTAAAATATGGTCCTACCATTTATAGGAGCATAAAATATGTGTACAAGTTGTGCTGGGAACATAATAGGCTTATTTCCATTGAAACCCCAGCAGTCCTCGATACAGCTTTAATTAGTCCCATTTTATGGCTGAATACAGTGACGCATAACTTCCTATAGCTAATAATATCTAAGACTGGAATCCAGATGTCTGATGCAAAGCATGTGCCTCTTTTCATCCTTACTCCTCAAAGGCATCCTATTGCCTCTTTCTTTTGTCTTCAACTCTATTTGATGTAGACCTTAGAGGTCATCTCATCCAAGCTCCATTTACCAGATGAGAAAACCGAGGCCCAGATAAGAGGGGAGAAAAGGGCCTAGTATTCTAATTGCAAGTTTGAATTACTTTATAGACAAGTCGTATTAATACACAAGACAACAGTCAAAATTTTGGTCCAATTACTTTTTTAAAAAAATCTTTAAATTGAGACCTACAAACACAATGAACTTCAGAGACTGCTATTGCAACAAATCTTTTCAAATATTTTGTTAAATAAGACTATTTAAAGACAAAGTAAATGTTATCAGAAGCAAGCCTCACTTGGCTGTTTGTTTTTAATAACACAAACTTCCTTGGCATAAATTTAGGTTCATGCAGAAAAAGCCATACTTTCATTTCTGAGAGCAAAGACTGGAATATAGTTTTGTTTTTTTTTTTTTAATAGGACTGGATAGATGGGTCATTTGTACAGAGAAAGAACTATCTAGGACGTGTCCTAAACCAGATAAAAATGTGCAGGGGTCAGCATTGAGTATTTCTTAAAGTAAGACAAGTAGAATTTTTTTTCATACCACAGTTCTATAGATTTTTATACTTTCCTCCAATCTTGACATGCAGTTAAACACACTAACTGAAGATTGCTGTCCAAGAGCATTAAAAAAGGTAAGAACTGTAATTACTTCTGAAACTGAGACAAATTTATTTTTTTAAATGTTGTCAATTTTTCGTCCTGTAGGTCATCTACCTCCTAAGATTAAGACAATTGGGAAGATGACTTAATACTCTATCTAGAAATCTGTCAGATGTTTTCACAGTTCAACAGCATCTGATAATGTTAACTGTGGTCCAACAATGCAGAGACAAAATCCCAGTTGATTAATTAAGAGGAAACTGGATCACATGAAGAGAAAACTATGACAAAGATTTCGATCTGAGTCTGAAACTTCTGGCATTCTTTCTTGGAATGTAGACACACTGCAGGCTGTTTGGTTCCTATTAGATTCCCTTCACCCACTTGGAATGCCTTGGGAAAGGAATGGGGTTCCTCAGAGACATCCATGCACTCAACCCAGGATCAGGCTGATTTATCACTCTCAAAGGAACTTTTCTGCTTCCCTGTCCACACCTGTTCCATATTCACTTCTTAAAGGGGGAGAATGAAAACAGCAAAATGTTAATAGTCTTTCACATATTAATGGGCATTGCAGCTGGCTGCCTGGGGCTTACAGCTGTCAGCAGATAGTCTTGGCAAAAACCAGGGAACTCCTAAAAGAATCTGGTCATTCCTTCTGAGATTTTACTTCCACGGCAACTGTGGTCCTTCATTCCTGTGGTTCTTCATTTATGCTTCTTCAGAAGAGAGTGTAAAATCGCTTTCCTCCTCATGTCTGCTTTGGGCATTCCTTCCCTACAGAAAGGTCTGTATGCTACCTACTACGTCTCTTATAAGAAATGTTTTATCTTCCTTCTCAACCTAGATCTAGATTCTTGAGTTCAATATTCTTCTGCTTTAAAAGAAGGTATAAAAGAAATGACTATAAAAAAAGACAAAGATATAGTGTACTAAGTAGTTTACATTGTGAGTTTCCTATAAGACATGAGATTAGAAACTAGGTGAAGATGTAGACCTGATTAATTATTTACCACCTAAGAAATTTGTGGTGTGAATGTGTTTTATAAAAAATATTAATTATTATTTGATGATATGGGTGATACTAGGGAAAGGAGGGAGTTAATATTTATACACTTCTCTTCATGATATGCTTAGAAATCAGGTAAAGTCAGCTATCATCACCAGCGATATAATCTTACTAAAGAAACTTTAGAAACCCACATTTGCTCAAAGTTCATATGAAATAATAATTTCATTGATCCTTTCTATGTAAATAAATAAGTCCTTTTCTTGTTTAGTTACAGAAAAGTGGGAATGAAAAGACTTTAATGGACATCAAAAAAAGGCTTTTGATTTCAACTGAATTTACTTAACTCAGTGCTCATGGAAAGAATATAAGGGACCACCTGATGGTGGTCCGTGTGAGGAAGGGTGTGAAGATCAAAGCAGAACTTACTTTCAAAGTCTTCCCGTCTAGCCAGGAGAGAGTTGTGCATACAACTGCCTTTAACAGTTTGGGGAGAGCTGCATTAGAAATGGGGCTTCTCAGGTGGGCTCAGTGGTAAAGAATCCACCTACCAGTGCAGGAGATGCAGGTTCAGTCCCTGAGTCAGAAGATCCCCTACATAAGGAATTAGAAACCCACTCCAGCATTCTTGCCTGAAGAACCCCATGGACAGGGGAGCCTGGTGGGCTATAGTTCATGTGGTCACAAAGAGTCAGACATGACTGAGCAACTAAACATTAGAAATAGAAAGCTTTATTGAGCACAGGTGAATGATTTTATTGGGAAGACTTCACAGAAATGGTGGTCCTTTATCTGAGCCCCTCAAAATAAAACCTTACCAGGGGGAGAAAGGGCACTCCAACCTGAAGAAGTGCTGTGAACAAAGTTATGAAGTTATGGTGTGCCTTGAGACCTTCTCATGCCCAGCATACAGCCATAACCTCAAACACCTGGAGGATCACACAGGTCATTTAACACATGAGCTAAGTTGGGTTGGAGCGCAACTGTGGGTGTGAGGCCATGGGAAACTGGTGAAGTAATGTCTCAAGAGAAGACATCTGGGTTTTTACATGCACTCTCCCAATTCTTCACATGGTGAAGAATTCTTTACATGGTGATGATTAATACACACAACTTACACACAATATAGTACAAAGTGAACCTACACAGTTCTTGGACCAGATTCTGTGTGCCCCCAGTTTTTGAACTTTAGAGAAGAACATACAGTGTTTATGGGGTAAGGACAAGAGGCCAGGGCGCATTTGAGAAATAAGTTGGAGCTATATTTTGAAGAACACCTTGCTAAAGAATCAGTATTTTATCAAATGAGACTCAATGCATCATTAAAAAATTTTAAACCTCAATGTGATATCAAATTCGCATTACCAAATGGTCAAATCAAAAACCAGCGAAGTGGGGTGTAGATTTGAAAAAGACTAGACTAGGATAGGGAGATTGTTTACAGGGGTTATGAAAATAATCTTGGAAGGAACCATAAAGAATGGTTCTTAGAGAAGGATCTGAAAGAACGGAAGAAGGTCTGGGAGACATTGAGGGTCACAGCAGACTCACTAGTTGCCATGGGTGTTGGGGAATGATCTAGAAGCTTCAGTTTGAGTGACAGGTGTAAGGAGGTGGCATTAGCTGGGAAAGGACTGGAGGTGGGGAGGATTTGTGGTGAGAAGGAGTTTCCCTCTGAAGTTGCAGAAGCGCTGGGGCGTCTATGTGGAGACGTGGAGCAGTGAGGGGAGCCGAGAACATGAGCCCTGTGGTTGGGTAAGGACCAGGTGAAAATCCAGACTGCAGGTTAGCATGTTATCTAATTTTTCCAAGATTCAGTTTTTTCATGAGTATCAGAGACTCTACCTCACAGAGTCGGTGTGAGAATTAAGAGTAACACACGTGAAGCACTGAACACCATGCCTGGCACGTGCAAGCTTGATAAGCAGCTATTGTTATCATCTTGAGGTTGAGCCATGGAGTTAAAGAATTAAAGCTCCGTAGATAATTCTGTGTGACCCAGGACAGGAGTGATACTGAACCCCTGGTCAGGGTGCATCTTCAGGTGGGAGGGTCAAGTGGGGTGACTGGTAGGGACTGGAGGCTGCAAAGCGAGTGCTTATTTATAGTGTTTTATTTTAAGGTAATTTATAGTGAGGCCTTTAAGGCAGTGTCTGAAAGGTTTCCCTCAGCCTGGTCGGGGGTCAGATGAGGTCTCAGTTACTTGGTAGTAATGACCAAAGACTTGAGCACAGGTGCCTTCCTGGAAACTCCTGGAATATGGAGCTCAGTGGTTTCCAATCACTGAGGATCACATTAGGGTCTTAAGCATATTAGGATGACCTGTGAAGCTTTGAAAACTAGAGCGAAGTCAAAATGGCTACACCCAGGAGCACAAAGGGCAGAGGGAACTCTCGTGGTGGCTTTGAAGACCAGAGGAGGCAGCAACTGCTGCGAGGAGAGCTAGTAAGGTACTGGCATTCTGGGAAAAGGGTTGCAATAAATGGAAACCCATGAAGCAGATGATATTGTTAAGGAGAACTTAACGGCTATCATAACCAGAAAAATTAACCAACTTCCAGAAGCAGAAAGGAATCTGCTTGAAATAGAACAGCATATATTGGACTTAATACTGCTCTCTGTGGCCCAATAGCAGCTAGTCTTTTTCAATGTATCTTACATGTGGCACAGGCTCCTGTAGCTGCCGCCTCACCAATGGCAGTGATCCCACTTTTGACGGCATGTGTATCTTACAGAGTTCTGTTAGTTTACCTTTGAATACAGGTGATTTGCATTGTGAAACCTGTGCCATAACATGAGGTGGATGGGGTGGTCTTGTTTTTGGTGGCCTGTTTTCTTGGCTAACCCTGTGAATGGTGGCCTAGCAGCCAGGTGTAACTCAGCCTGGGCTACCCGAGAAAGGAAACATCTTAAATGATTAGATGAGGATTTCTAAGCCTATCTTTAGAAAGACGTTATTTCCCATTTGGCTCCAGCCTGGGTTTGCAGCATACTTTGGGTTGAGATAATATAAACTACTGATAAAGGCCCTTTGGTTATTTGAACTTGTCCTAGAAATTCAGTGCTTATTGAACAAATCTGTACACAAAGATAAAATTATTGGGGGGGGGGGGAATTGCACCGAGCTGTCTCTGGAGACGGGTCTTGCTTGGGTAGGGAACCTAACCCACCATCAGGGCTGACAACCCTGCTGCTAGCTTCTAGAGGCTGTGGGGGCCAGTAGACACTCCACATGCAGGTCTCGAGGGTGTGGTGACCAGTAGCCCAGGTATGGGTTCAGACAGATTGTTTTTGCATTCTGGATCTCCATTCAGGATCTGTGTACCAGGAAAGTTGACTTCTCTGAGACTCAGTTGCCTTTTCTGAAAATGGCAGAAACATGCCTTTGCCCAGCACTGTTTGTGTGTTCATATGAGATTGTTTGTGAAGCAATTAACACGGTGCCTGATACACTGCATAAGAACGCCATGTGGAAGTGGTTCACAATGTTCTTTACACTCTTACTGAGGCAAATGATGCCACCTTCTAAATAAATGAGCTTGATTCACAGGCAACACATCAAACCTCAGTACTTATAATACTGCATAAACTTTTACATCATAAACAATACTTTACATACATTGCCAGAGACCAAAGAAAACTTTAAAGGACGCATGTCACAAAAACCATGATCAAACTATAGCCATATTGGTTTAATTTAGGAAACAAACACATAAATGCTTATGATAGTAAGTCTAAACGGTGGTGTCTCAGAAACTGGCCTTGTAATTATGACTAAATTCACTCTTCTTTGAATAATAGTTGTTCAGTCTTCACTATGTTATTAACGCTAACTTGGTTCAATTCATGCTTAATCTATTAACTCCAAACTGCACAATTTAGAAGTGTATCTCATTAAATTGAATAACACCCTGAACTGACAATACCCATTAAAGTATAATATTTCTAATTGCCCTGATCTTTCAGTATCATAGAGTCAACCTACAGTTCAGTGAAAGTAAAGTGAAATCAACAGCTGGTTTGGTCTGACCATCCCCCACTTAATTAGTGCGATAGCTCCTTAATATATCTCACTCCTCATTTTGTTCTATGCAAATCCATCTGTACACATCTCCCTTGTTTACCTTAAAACTCAATTCATGTCTCACTCAGCTGATCAAAACACTCTAACCGCTTCCCAATACCATCCAGGAAAAGTTAAAAGGTCTTAGCGTCATAGTCAAAGCTTGCTATCATTTGCCTTCAGTTTTTACTCCTTTCCTTTATAGTTTGGATGAACCTGGAATTGCAACTGCAGAAGCCTTTTTCTTCCTATTTTGGAAGATGTATGATTGAACACGAGTGCATATAGAGGAGAAGCTTTGCCTATGCTGAGACGATTCGTTTAATTTTTGCTGTTTCTACCTGTATAAATCTTCTTTGTCCTGGACTTGGTGTGAGAATTAGCAGTGTAATCCAAAGTCTTTTATAAGCTGCAAAGGGTGATAGGAGACGAATCACCATGCTCAGTCTTGTCTGTCTTTCTTCACCACTGCATGTGTGCAAGCATGCTATATTGCTTCAGTCATGTCCGACTCTGTGTGACCCTGTGGACTGTAGCCCACCAGGCTCCTCTGTCCATGGTAGGAGGAGACAGGCAAGAATGCTGGAGTGGATTGCTGTGCCTTCCTCCAGGATATCTTCCTGACCAGGGATTGAACCCGTGTCTCTTAAATCTAACCTGAATTGGCAGGTGGGCTCTTTACCACTAGCACCATCTGGGAGGGCTTTCTTCACCACTGGATAAGATAGTACTATGCCCATCTCTCTCGCTTTTTTTTTTTTTTTGATGATCCAGCGGATGTTAGCAATTTGATCTCTGGCTCCTCTGCCTTTTCTAAAACCAAAGAGCTGACTCATTTGAAAAGACCCTGATGCTGGGAAAGATTGAGGGCAGGAGGAGAAGGGGACGACAGAGGATGAGATGGTTGGATGGCATCACTGACTCAGTGGACATGGGTTTGGGTGGACTCCGGGAGTTGGTGATGGACAGGGAGGCCTGGCGTGTTGCGGTTCACGGGGTCGCAGAGTCGGACATGACTGAGCAACTGAACTGAACTGAACTGATGCCCATCTCTGGGTGTATTACAGCTCTGCACGGGCTGTTGTGTTTAAAGCTCCACAGGTGATCCTCGTGTGATTTAAGATAATGTGATCCTTAGGGATAGGGATTATAAACCACTGAGCTCTGTAATACCCCCGTCTCTGAGTTCCGCTGGTACCACCTATCTCTACCTTACTAGGTGATGTCTTGTGCACCCATGTAGTCACTAAGCACCACGTGTGTGCTATGCAGGGGATGGGTGTCAAGAGATAAATCTGACTAGTGTCTGCCCTAATGAACCTCACAGTAGGACGTGGAGAAAGTGAGCAATTGGGTGTTATCATTATGACATAAGGGTTATAATAACGATGTATCTGAGGTCATAGTAATATCTTTGGGATTAGGGAAGGCCTTAAAACGAAGATGCTGCTTGAGCTGAGCATGATGGGTTATTGTCCAGTGGGAGGAGCTGGGCGAGAGAGTAAGCCCCAGAGAGAAGCTCTTAGATTCAAAGTACGGAGAAGGAAATAGCATGTGTTACTGAAGTGTTTCCCTGAAGAGTTTCCCTACAAACTCCAGACTGATGGGGTCGTCTTTCTTTTAAGAACCAAAGGAAATGATGTACTTCCCCCTCCACTCAATGTAAACAGAGTTTAGTGGTCTATCATAGGAATCTTTTCAAGTAAGAGTGTGCATGGATGTATCCAAAATGTGACCACTTCTCACCATCTTTACTGACATTAGCCTCCCCATCTTCACTCACCTAGTAGCTTTCAAGCCACCATCGGCTCTTCTGTCAATCATTGCATTGTCTCCTTAACTGGTCTCCCTGCTTTCACTCTTGTCTGGTCCATTCCCAACATTAGTCAGATCCTTTAAAAACCTAAGTCAGATTATATCACTTTGCTGAAAATTTTTCTATGTTTTTTTGCTTCGAAGCAAAAGTCAAAATCCTTGCAATGGTCTGCAGGGTCTTCTCATGCTCTGCCCTTGTTAGGCCCCCAACTGTTTCCCCTCTGACTCTCCTCCACCCATTCTTCACCCTGCCTTGGCCACTCTGATCTCCAAACTGTCACCTGCCCCTCGACATGGGCACTTGCTCCCTTTGTCTTTTTAAAAGTACTTACATTTAATATTTGGCTATACTGCATCTCAGTTGTCTTAGTTGTGGCACACGGGATCTTTAGTTGCGGCATGTGAGATCCAGTTCTCTCACGAGTGATTGAACCTGGGCCCCCTGCTTTAGGAGCACAGCGTCTTAGCTGCTGGACCACCAGGCAAGTCCCTAGTTCCCTTGGTCTTCACCTCCTTATTCCCCACCCTTGGTGTCATGGCCTCTGTATATTCAAGCAGCATAATAAAGTCTCTCTAAACAAAAGGGGTTCTCCTCTTAAGAGCACTGCTAACTTCTGCTGCAGTGGAAACCAGAGAAGGAAGTACAGTGACGTTTGTAGCTGGAGAGATAAGTAGGATCAGATTGTGGAGGAACTTGAAAGCCCTGATAAGAAATGTAGATTTTATCCAAATGTTGTAAAGCTTTAACCTGAAGAATGGCATGATCAGAATTGCATTTTAATACATTCACTTTGTCAGTGGTATGAAGAATAGGGGCTTCCCTGGTAGCTCAGCTGGCAAAGAATCCGCCTGCAATGCAGGGGACCTCTTTCGATTCCTGGGCAGGGAAGATGCTCTGGAGAAGGGATAGGCTACCCACTCCAGTATTTTGGGGTTTTCCTGATGCTCAGTCAGTAAAGAGTCCACCTGCGATGTGGAAGACCGGGGTCTGATCCCTGGGTTGGGAAGATCCCCTGAAGGAGGGCACGGCAATCCACTCCAGTATTCTTGTCTGGAGAATTCCCATGGACAGAGGAGTGTGGAGGGCTACAGTCCATGGGGTTGCAGAGTCAGAACCAGCTAAGCACAGCTCACATGGAGAATAGATTCAAGGATGGGGTGTGGGCAAGAGAAGAGGCTGAGATCATTTTTATTCTTTTATCCTGAGGAAACCCCTGCCAAGGGCAGGATATTTGGGGGTCTCTATAGGCTCTCTGGAGAAGCAAATGGCAACCCACTCCAGTATCCTTGCCTGGATAATCCCACAGAAGAAGGAGCCATGAGGGCTGCAGTCCATGGTATCGCAAAGAGTTGGGCAGGACTGAGCGACTAACACACATAGGCTCTCTGGCCTCTCCCCCATTCGCTTTAGACTTTTCTGATATAGAAGTTCCAGTCGATTAGGTTCATTAACTAGTTGAAAGTAAGGCAGACCCAGATTATTTCCACCCCTCCTGCAAGGAGAGTGAAGGGGCGGCCCCACCCACCAAGTCTGGTTACTATGGTGACAGCCTAGGATAACCTAAGTGCCCCTCCCTCCCTCCTCCCAAACCGAGAACATTAATTGCAGGTGCTGACTGAGCCAAATTCTAGCCAATGGACGGCTGTTCCTGCTTTTGGCCACCCCCCCCACCCCCCCAGGAACTTGTTTCCTGAATCTGGACTAGGGATTTCTGGTTCCAGGCTAAGTGTGTGGGTGCTGGGCAGAGGAATGCCGAAGTCTAGGTAAGAGTTGATGAAAACCTACTTTGAGATAGCAGTGGTAAGGTAGGAAAGGAGGGCATAAGTACTACAGGTGAAATTAAGAGGTGAAATTGATAGAGCTGATCACAATGAGATGTTAGATGTGAAGGAAATGAAGGCATTTGGGATGGGCATAGCCTTTTTGGCTTGGGTTTGTAGGTAGATGGTGGTTTGATCCCTAAAGAATAAAAATGGTAAGGGAATACTAAGCTTGTGGATTGGACAGATACTAAGTTTTGGACATGTTAACTTGGAGATACCTCGGAGGACATTTAGGGTAAATTATCTAATAGATGGGGATTGGAGCTCAGGACAAAGGTCTGGGCTTTTTTATATTTAGATTAGGGGATCATTTCAGATCAAGGAGACTAAAGGGATCATTTTAGATCAAGGAGACTAAGGTCATGCCAAGTCACAGAGCCAACACGAATTAACAACTGGATCAGAGTCAAGCACTCTGACTCCAGAATCAGGGCTTTGAATGGCTCTGCTCTGACACAGATTCAGTTCCTCCTCCTTGCTGTCTACCCCCACCTTCAAGGACGGGACTTCTGAAGCTTGTGACATCACTCTCTAAACAAGCTTCTTAAGAAGATCTAAATATAGAGTTTCTTAGCCCTGCCTTTCTGTCTGATCCTGTAAAACTTTCCTTCAGTTCATGCCAAGTGTCATTATGTGACCCAATGGAGGTGCTAACTAACTCGATCCTGGTAGTGGTTTTGTAATGCATGTGTATCCCATCAACACATTGTGTACCTTTAAACTTATTCATCCCTGTATGTCAATTGTATCTCAGGAAAGCTGGGGATAAGGTATCTTGAAATAGTCCTAACTCCTTATTTTAAGAACTTCTGCTCACTTCTCAATCCATTCAACTCACAATTCTGATTTCTGCCCACAAACTCAGTTTAGTCAAGGCATGGATGCTTTCTTCATTGTCAAACCCAGGGGACATTAAAAAAATTTTTGTTGTTGTTTTTTTTTTTATTTTTGGTTGCATTGGGTCTTCATTGCTGCTTGAGGGCTTTCTCTAGTTGAGGTGAGCAGGGGCCACTCTTGGTTGAGGTGCGCAGGCCTCTCATTGCAGTGGCTTCTCTTGCTGTGACGCCCAGGCTCTAAGCGTGCTGGCTTCGGTAGTTGCAGCTCATGGGCTCTGGAGCGAGGGCAGTAGTTTCTCCATGGTATGTGGAATCTTCCTGGACCAGGGATCAAACCTGTGTCCCCTCCACTGGCCGCTGGATTCTCATCCACTGTTCCACCAGGGAAGTCTTCAAAGGACATTTTTTTGTGCTTACTTATTTAAACTTTCTATAGCGTCCTCTCCTGTGTGTGTGTGAATAGGTGTATGTGTTGAGGGTAAGACAGTCATGACAGAAAGTTTGGAAAACCAAGAAAGAATAACCAGTCCTAATTATATCACACTCAAATACCTCATTCATAGGCCAGCATGAATGTAACATACAGAATTAAAATATACTCCAAGTTCCGAAAATTTGGTTGTGCTAAAAGTATTCCTTTCAGTTCAAGGCTGTCATTTTGAGGAAAAAAAAATAGTGCTGAAATAGCCCATTTTATGTGGCTTTCTACACCAGATGTTTACCCTCCTGTCCTAGAAATCATCTAAAAGCAACAGGTAAAATTTTTTAAAAAGCCTCTCAGACTCTGTCTTCCATGAAGTAGGACACAGATAATCTGCAGACAACTCACTGGAAAAGACCCTGATGCTGGGCAAGATTGAGGGCAGAAGGAGAAGAGGGCATCAGAGGATGAGATGGCTGGACGGCATCACTGATGCAATGAACAAAAACTTGGGCAAACTCCAGGAGATGGTGAGGGACAGGGAGGCCTGGTGTGCTGCAGTCCGTGGGGTTGCGAAGAGTCAGACACAACTGGGAAACTGAAGAACAACAATAATCTGCAGACCCTGACACATGTGAAATGACTGCTAAACCTGAGATTGGTTAGACTATATCTAGCATAAAGTCCAGAGGTACACCGAGATGGCCTGGCAATGGTGGGTTGCAGAAGGAATTTGCAAAAACACATTTTTGGGGGAGGGAAGAGCTTTGTCATGTAGTAAAAAAGCTGCATGGCTGTTTGCTGTAGTAAGTGTAGAAATCTGGTGTCAGGGCTGGCAAGAAAAATGCTTCTAAACTTTGACTTTGAAAAGCAGGTGATTGAAACAGGCAGAAGCAGGAATGTACACAAAGAATGCAATGGAGGCGTCATATTTGCAGGAAGCAATCAGATTTCTGTAGAAGCAGCAGAAGGTTCTCTGGATTGAAACACCTGCAAGCTACTCTGATCTGTCCTCTTTCCTCACAGGAACTTTCTTAAATGCCTAGTCCAGAAAAGTTCAACCCACTTAAAAGATGTAACATGGTACAACAGCAACGCAAAGACACTTTAAGAAAAATACGTGAAAAAGAAGAATAAAGTTACCAGCAAAGAACACTCGCCAGAAAAATGCTGCCACAGAACAGGTAAAAAATGTGAACCTTCAGCCAAAAACTTAAAGACAAGAAACATCACCTCTGCAAATAAGAAGGGAGCAGCAGATATACTAACTCAAGGGCGAGATGGCAAGACACCTGTCAAAGACAAAAAAAAAAAAAATTACAGGAAAAATACTAGAGGTAGAGAAATGGGAACAGAACAGATAAATCTGGTCTTATCCTCAAAGAATATGAATGTACAGTTGGAAAACATGAGAAGAGCATGCATGGTAGTCACTCGACAAATGTTTGGTCAGTGAATGAATGGGTGATGGGGGAAGGAGATGTTACTGCATTCCTTTGTGTATCTTTAATAATGAATTTATTTTTAAAATAAAAATGAATGATGATAGAAGGGCCTCTGATTTATTCTTTTTTTTTTTTTTTCCAATTTAAAACATTTGGGAATCTATCTCCATCTCCCTGACAGTGTTCTGATTAGATGAGGACTGAAGACATGAATTTGCTCTGAATACCCTGGGGCCTCCTCTCAGCCATGTGTGCTCGCTGTGTCTGACTCTTAGTGACCCCATGGACTATAGCCCACCAGGCTCCTCTGCCCATGCGATTTTCCAGGCAAGAATACTGGAGTGGGTTGCCATTTCTTCCTCCAAGGATCTTCCCAACCCAGGGATCGAACCTGTGTCCCCTGCATCTCCTGTACTGGCAGATGGATTCTTTACCACTCTGAGCCATCTGGGAAGAGCCTCCTCTATATCTCCCAAAATAAGGACGGGGTTCCTGATCCTTTTTCTCAATCTCAAAGAGCCACCTGGCTGATTTCAATCTGATCTGCCCTTTGGAAGGGGCTGACTTGCCACAGTCTCCTCCGCCTGCCCTCAGATGATGCCAGGCTTGGAGACGCTGCTGGCTCCCGCTTGCCACACTTTCAGCTGCTTCCGTGGGCCAACACAACAAATATTCACTGAGCTACAGGTGAGTATCATGAATGTAAGAGATACAAAGAGAAGCAAGGTGGTGTCTCTTATAATCTAGTCATGATAATTATAGGGGCCTCCAAAAGTGTTAACCTAAGGATTTTTTGTCTAATTCTGTATTGTTTTGCTAGAGCTGCTGTCATAAATTGACACAAACCTGGTGATTTAAAACAGAAACTCACTGTTTCACAACTCTGGTGTCCAGAGTCAGAAATCAAGCTGTCAGCCTGGCTGTGCTCCCTCTGAAGTTTGCAGAAGGTCCTTCCTCACCTTGTCCGCCTCCTGGCTGCTCCGAGCTCCTCTGGCTTGTGACATTACCCCTCTGGTCTCTACCTCTGTCTTTGCAAGGTCCTTTTCTTTGTGTCCATGTCTTTTCCTCTTCTTTCTGTGTCAGATCACCTTCTGCCTTTCTCTTTTATAAGGAGACTTGTCATTGGATTTATGTCGCACCCAGATGACCCAAGTGGCACAGTGGTGAAGAATCCGTCTGCCAGGGCAGGAGACACAAGAGACATGGATTTGATCCCTGATCAGGAAGATTCCCCTGGGGTAGGAAATGGCAACCCACTCCAGTATTCTTGCCTGGAGAATCCGATGGACAGAGGAGCCTCGCAGGCTGCAGTCCATGGGATCACAAAGATCGGACGCAATTGAGTGTGTGTGTGTGCATGCGCACGCATGGTCCAGGATGATCTCAAGTTCCTCAAATTCCTTACATCTGCAAAGACCCTTCTTCTGAATAACATCGTATTCACAGATTCCAGGGGTTAGGATGTTTACGTATCTTCTGGATGGCCACCATTCAGTCCACCAGAGTCTTCTTGCAGAGTGTGTTCCTATCTTCCGTCCGCATCCTATTGTCTTTTAGTCCTCTCTGTTTGTATTATATAGGCTGACTTTGGATCAGATGAAACCACAGTTACCAGCTACCTGTATGACCTTTGGTCATGTTACTAACTTGCCTCTACTGGAATTCTCTATCCAAACAGGAAGTGTAAATATGCTTTTGACGGGATTGTTATAAAGAGTAAATGGGGCATGGATGGTAAAGCTATTAGCCTGGCTCAGTAAATAAAGAGATGATTTCCCTGTGGTTAGCATCTGTGACAGGAAGGGCCGGGAGGATGTCAGCTTTTCAATGTGTAGTTTTACAAGGAGGCGTTGCTCTCTCCTTTATCGCTTTCTGAATTCTCCCAGTGCCTAGGGAAGCGCTGCAGACTTGCTCCAACTTCAAGACACGGGCTTTGCTTGCAAAGTCTTGCAGCGAGCTGGCAACTCACTATTTTAAGTAGGACACTGGCAGGAGGTCTGAGTTATGTTAATTTCAGAACACTCTGACAGGCTTATCTTCAGATTTCTTTCTTTTTGTTTAAATAAAGAACTGAGCTTACTCAAAGAGGCAAGGCAGCTGTGTAGGGAAGTATCTTGTTTAACGTCTTTCTGTCATTTAACACCACTTGTAGCCCATAGGAGGAAGGAGAGGCTGCCAGAGAGCTAAATTTAAGTTGCAGGGGTCTAAGCAGCATTTGAAGAAGAGAGATAACAGCTTCCTGTCAGGGAGAGACTACCAAAAAAGAAACTTGCATTTAGCCTTTCTTATGCTTCTGGTGAGAACGACTTACCTCCTCCAAAGTCCATGGAATATTATTTGTAGTTAAGTAAGATGTCCACTCTTGCCTGGAGAATCCCATGGACGGAGGAGCCTGGTGGGCTACAGTTCATGGGGTCGCTAAGAGTCAGACACGACTGAGCGACTTCACTTTCACTTTTCACTTTCGAGCATTGGAGAAGGAAATGGCAACCCACTCCAGTGTTCTCGCCTGGAGAATCCCAGGGACAGGGGAGCCTGGTGGGCTGCCATCTGTGGGGTCGCACAGAGTCGGGCACGACTGAAGCGACTTAGCAGCAGCAGCAAGATGTTTTAAATCCTTGTACATCTTTTCTTCAAAGTGAGTATCTTTTCTTTTAAAACACCAAGGAGTGTTCAACACCTGTGTGTCTGAAATCTATATTGCTTCTTGTGTTAGGTTTATTCACCTAAGATAATCACTTGGTTACAACTCACAGTGGAAAAACATGTATGTTATCTTCATTTTACAGACAGGTAGGTGGAGCTCTGGAGGAAATGATTGTCCTTGTTGTGGAGGAAATACATGGTGTTGGAATTGAAATCTGGCATCTTGATTCAAGCCCCGATACTCAAAACATCATAAACTGTTTGCTAGGTGGCTCAAGATAGGTTCAGGTAGAAGACTGTTTGGTCAGTTCCTAAGTCATCTCTGGCTCTTTGCAACCCCATGGACTGCAGCACACCAGGCTTCCCTGTCCTTCACCATCTCCCAGAGTTTGCTCCAACTCATGTCCATTGAGTTGGTGATGCCATCCAACAATATCATGCTCTATCACCCCCTTCACCTCCCGCCTTCAATCTTTCCCAACATCAGGGTCTTTTCCAATGAATCAGCTCTTTGCATCAGGTGGCCAAAGTATTGGAGTTTCAGCTTCAGCATCAGTCCTTCCAATGCACGTTCAGGACTGATTTCCTTTAAGATTGACTGGTTGGATCTTCTTGCTATCCAAGGGGCTCTCAAGAGTCTTCTCCAGCACCACAGTTTGAAGATGGACTGTATTAAACAGACATTTCCCAGCACACATCTCAGCACTTGCTTCTTTCTTCTGCCTTTCCTAACCTACCAATCAGTAAATAGTCTAGTTTTCCCATTCTAAAACTTTGTTTGGGGACTTGCAAAATGTTACTTAGATTACACACCATCTCTTGCAGGTATAAACAATGCAGAAGCAATAGCAGGTCTCTGAGCCTTTGAGTGACAGCCTACCTCCTGTCATGACAATACAACTAGAACGGGAGATGAATTATACCCTTTCTTCTGACACAGTTTTTAAAACCACCCCGTGAAACTTCATGTGCAGTGTTATTTCCAAGCACTTGCTTCCTGAGTATTCTTGTCATTTTCTGACAATGCCTGGGTTACCTTCTTATTGGAATGACCTTGTATATTGTATTTGAAATACTATTCAGATATTTTTAATTATAATGGCCTTTCAGGAGACTTGTATCTGGCAGCCTCCTGTTATATTGCTCTTTGTTTTGAAGCTCAATATGCATTCAGGGCTGTTTTTTTTTTTTTTTTGTCCTACTTTACCAAAGACACTCACAGTTGGTTCTTGGCAAACACCACAGATGGGGTCAGGCTGTAATTGAACTTTCATAAATCATCCTCTACCACGTGCAACCAAATTCCTACAACCTTTTCTTCCCTCAGAAACATTTTCAAGCCACTGAGGGATGAGATAAAGAAACAGGTTTATCTCCCTTGGTACATGTTTTACTTTTCACTCCTTTATCAACTAAGGGTTTGGGTTTTGTGGCTAATGCAGATAAGCTGTTTTCAAGTCAGCTGCTGAGGAAATAGAACGAGTTGTGAAAATAGTATGTGTCCTCAGATTTCATGATAGTAAAGTAGAGGATATACAGGAGATATATATACACACACACTCACACACATATATATGTTATACATATATATATGTTAATCAACTTACTATGCGAGTCTTGATGTTTACAAGTCATGTCTCAATTAGAAGATAGGTATCTGCATACATAAGGCTTCCCTGGCGGCTCAGTGGTAAAGAATCTGCCTGCCAATGCAGGAGATGCAGGATCTTCCTGGGAAGATCCCCTGGAGAAGGAAATGGCAACCCACTCCAGTATTCTTGCCTGGGAAATCCCATGGACAGAGGAGCCTGGTGGGCTATGGTCCATGGGGGTCGCAAAGAGTCAGACACGACTTAGCAACTAAACAACAACAAGAAGTCTGCATACATATACATACTTATTTATGTTCTTGTATTAGACGTCCCTGGATTTGTAATATACTCTAATCAACCCTAAGATGCCAACATCATTATTTTTTCTTGTTGTGGTAAAAAATATGAGAAGAATATATTTTTTACCCAATCAAGAATATTTGATTTATGGATGGTGAAAAAAGAGGGAACATGAACTTCCCTTTAGAAAAGAGGTCCCTGACCTCTGGAATCTAATGCCTGATGATATGAGGTGGAGCTTAATAATAAGAGAAATAAAATGTACGATAAAGGTAAGGCACTTGAAACATCTCCAAACTATCCCCAACCCCAACCCCAGTGGAAAATTGTCTTCCATTAAATCTGTTCCTGGTGCCAAAAAGGTTGGGAATCACTGCTTTAGAACATTATTAGGTGCTGAAAATATCTAACATCAACACAATGCACTAATGATGATGACTATACTTATACCTTCTTTTAAATCTCAACCCAGCTAAAATAGTATGTATGCTTTTTTAATGACCATGTTAGGAAGGTACAGGACAAATATTCTTTGAGACTGTTTCAAAGACAAACAATGATGGAGAGTAGTGAGATTTTTGGTGACAGATCTTCCTCTGGAAAGTTTTCACAATCCCTGTGTTTCCCACAATCTTACACACGAAAGCTAAGACATTGAGATTAATCACACAATTGCATAAGAAATACAGCAGAGATACAAAATCTGGACCATATCACATTTTCTGTTGTATCTTTTGTAATAACTTGGAGCAGCCTGGGCTATAAACAGAAATAATGTGATGCAGGTGTACACAGACACAACTAATACAGTTGCTAGAATGTTGAAATACTCATGTAAATAGCAGCTGTGCTCTGACTCAGGGACCTCTTGACACTAACACCCCCCCCCCCCACACACACACAAGCCAGCAGCCAAAGGGTTAAGACTCTCAATACTCAGGTTTAATTCAGTACTCAGGCTGTCTGACATTGTACAGGAGGCAGGGATCAAGACCATCCCCAAGGAAAAGAAATGCAAAAAGGCAAAATAGTTGTCTGAGGAGGCCTTACAAATAGCTGTGAAAAGAAGAGAAGGGAAAAGCAAAGGAGAAAAGGAAAGATATACCCTTCTGAATGCAGAGTTCCAAAGAATAGCAAGGAGAGATAAGAAAGCCACCTTCAGTGATCAATGCAAAGGAATAGATGAAAACAATAGAATGGGAAAGACTAGAAATCTCTTCAAGAAAATTAGAGATACCAAGGGAACTTTTCATGCAAAAATAGGCTCAATAAAGGACAGAAATGGTATGGACCTAACAGAAGCAGAAGATATTAAGAAGAGGTGGCAAGAATATACAGAAGAACTATACAAAAAAGATCTTCACGACCCAGATAACCATGATGATGTGATCACTTACCTAGAGCCACCAGACATCCTGGAATGTGAAGTCAACTGGGCCTTAGGATCACTATGAACAAAGCTAGTGGAGGTGATGGAATTCCAGTTGAGCTATTTCAAATCCTGAAAGATGATGCTGTGAAAGTGCTGCACTCAATATGCCAGCAAATTTGGAAAACTCAGCAGTGGTCACAGGACTGGAAAAGGTCGGTTTTCATTCCAATCCCAAAGAAAGGCAATGCCAAAACATCCTCAAACTACTGCACAATTGCACTCAACTCACACACTAGTAAAGTAATGCTCAAAATTCTCCAAGCCAGGCGTCAACAGTACATGAACCATGAACTTCCAGATGTTCAAGCTGGATTTAGAAAAGGCAGAGGAACCAGAGATCAAATTGCCAACATCTGTTGGATCATTGAAAAAGAGAGTTCCAAAAAAACATCTATTTCTGCTTTATTGACTATGCCAAAGCCTTTGACTGTGTGGATCACAACAAACTGTGGAAACTCTTTTAAAGAGATGGGAATACCAGACCACTTGACCTACCTCCTGAGAAATCTGTATGCAGATCAGGAAGCAACAGTTAGAACTGAACGTGGAGCAACAGACTGGTTCCAAATTGGGAAAGGAATACATCAAGGCTGTATATTTTTATCCTGCTTATTTAAGTTATATGCAGAGTACATCATGAGAAATGCTAGACTGGATGAAGCACAAGCTGGAATCAAGATGGCTGGGAGAAATATCAATAACCTCAGATATGCAGATGACACCACCCTTATGGCAGAAAGTGAAGAAGAACTAAAGAACCTCTTGATGAAAGTGAAAGAGCAGAGTGAAAAACTTGGCTTAAAACTCAACATTCAGAAAATGAAGATCATGACATGTGGTCCCATCACTTCATGACAGTAGATGGGGAAACAATGGAAACAATGAGAGACTTTATTTTGGGGGGGCTCCAAAATCACTGCAGATGGTGATTGCAGCCATGAAATTAAAGGACACTTGCTCCTTGGAAGAAAAGCTATGACCAACCTAGACAGCATATTAAAAAGCAGAGACATTACTTTGCCAACAAAGGTCGGTCTAGTCAAAGCTATGGTTTTTCCAGTAGTCATGTATGGATGTGAGAGTTGAACTATAAAGAGAGCTGAGCACCGAAGAATTGATGCTTTTGAACTGTGGTGGACTGAGAGTCCCTTGGATAGCAAGGAGATCCAGCCAGTCCATCCTAAAGATCAGTCCTGAATATTTATTGGAAGGACTGATGCTGAAGCTGAAACTCCAATACACAAAGAGTCAGAAACAACTGAGTGACTAAACAGGCTGTCTGAGTGGTTCAAGAGTTTGAGTGTTACCCGTGGATAAAGTTGTTTAATAAGTCATTTCAATGCTAGTGGAGTTTCAGTGGTTGATATTATCTGTAACCACCTTAAAAAGAATCTTGATATGTCTTCTCTTCTCTTTGTTGCATTTTGTTTTGCTCCATCTTCATCTTAAGTGCTAAAAATGTCAATTCACCTACCTCTGTTCTGTAAAGTTCCAACTTGCAAAGCTATTCCAGGGAGTCTGATATTTGAAAATCTGAATGAATAACTTAATAGAGCTGTTTCAATACTCTTATTGAGACAGGGATGGGAGATAGAAATGAAATGGGGTCTATACCTATGTTTTAAAACAGTAATCGGAGGAAAGCAGTAATATTATCAGAAAAGACTTAGAGGATTTGGGTACATAGCTGCAAATTTTGTTGGTTATGATGAGCTGGCTTCAAACACATAGGAATAAAGGAGAGATTTTGATCTTCCCTGGAAGATAAACAATGGCAGTCTGTAAATTAAGTTAAATAAACCTCATGAGTTGTTTTTCTTTAAGTGAGAGAGGAATAGTAACAGAAGTTTGAAGCTATGAATAATCTTGCTTGTCTTTTTGCAGCAATGATGATACAAGGTTAAAGCAACATTTCATGTGGAAAGATCCACCTTAAACTTCCAACATTATCTAAATGTCTCTAATGTCAAGATTAGTTCTTAGGGAAGGAGACTGAAGACTAAAATTTCAGAGGATATTATCTGTTTCAAAGGCTGTTCAGAAATGCTATCTTAGGACAGGTTGAGCTCAGCCTTGAGCTCAACCTCTATCTTGCTTTGAGTCAAATTGATTTTGTCCCCTTTATGACCTTAACTCTTCTACATTCCTAATTTTCATCTTCCAAGGAAAACTTCCTTCTGGTGAGTAGTTGCCAGTCCACATCAACAAGATGCTGTACTGTTGGTTGACAGCCAGTGTGATTTTGCTTTCTTCCAGGGCCCTGTGTACTGATTCAACATGAAATATACCATCCCCCATCCCATTACCTTTCCCACCCTACTTGAGTGGCTTCCCAGATCCCATTATTGAATGCTATTAGTGAAATTCTGTGTTTTCTGATACAGTGACAGGCCGAAGGTCATAGCCTGAGTTTTCAGTCAATGACTGGACAGTATGATCTTATTTTTCCTTCTTGGTATATTCTCCCTGTGGGCTTGGCTTTCAGAAACAGTTCAGTTGCATCTTAGTCCAAGTGTCCAACCAAGTGTCTTGCCCTTTTCTTTGCTACAGAGTCTCTCAGGACAAATTGAGTTCTCAGCCTCCCACTTTCACATCTCATAGCAGCATGCAGAACATGTTCTTATTCACTACTTTTCCAGCCGCCAACCATTTTGCTCAGCAGGCAGCTATGTTATGGCTGGGAAAGGTAACCTTCCAACAGACCTAATATTTATTTAACTAGCATCAACCTCTGGGGCTCACTTACAGAGTGAGCCTCAATCACACATTTTCTGTACATGCTTAAGTATGTCAAGGACTTGTGATTAGAAATGTTGATAGAGTGGAATTAATACTCACTAAGGCTCCTGAATACCTTTGGGGCTCTTAGCTTATACTCGGGACACTCTTGAAATATGAAAAGGAAACAGCAGTGGGTGTTATAGTATAATTCAAAATATAAGCCAAGATCTATGTTAGAGATGAATCCCATTGGTCTAATTAACATTTTTAAGTGCATTTAAGGGAAACTAGCCTTTTATTAAAACATCTAGGGATAGACTTAGGTGAAAAACAGGGGAATAAAATCAAACAAATTTTAAATTTTTTTTTAAAAAAGGATAAACCATTAATTTACTATGTTTTAGTCCCTTATAGAGTCTAACATATAAAAATATTTGGGCAGATTTTATTTTTATTGGATTCCACGTTCTTAGTTTTTCTTCCCCAGGAGTCAGCTTATTTCTTAACTAGACCAGCTCTCAGGATAATCCATATATCATTCCAATATAACTCATAACTCTTCCACTTTATGTACTACCCTGAACACTGAAGAAGATGGCTATTTCCCTGCCATCACTTATCTGTCTTTTAAACTTGACTCTACCTGCCTTTCTGCCCCTTCTTCAATCCTCACTTCACATGCCGCTATTTGACCTCTCTTTTGCATCTTTCTATTCTTATTGGTTGAAGTAAATGTGTTCTAGAGAGCAGAAGCCATGTAACAAGTGTCATGACAATATTAATCATCTCTAAAACACGCGTGTTGATGGTATCAACAAATATGCTGAGTTTGCTTAGTTTAAAAGCAGAAGCAGCGGAGTTAGCTCTTGGAATGTAATTGTCCCTTGATATCCAAAGGGGTTTGTTTCCAAGACCTCCAGAGGCTAACAAACTCTGCAGATGCTCACAAGCCTTGTATAAAATAGCATAGTATTTGCATATAACCTATGCAATCCTTCCGTATATTTACTGGGCTTCCCTGGTGGCTCAGGTAGGAATGAATCTGCCTGCAGTGCAGGAGACCTGGATTTGATCCCTGGGTAGGGAATATCTACTGGAAAAGGGAATGGCTACCCACTCTGGACAGAAGAGCCTGGCAGGCTACAGTTCATGGGGTCGCAAAGAGTCAGACATGACTGAGCAGCTAACATTTTTCACTTTATGCAATCCTTCCATATGCATATACCATCTCTATGTTACTTATAATACCTAAAAGAATGTAAATTCTGTGTAAATAGTTGGAAATACAATGTAAATGATGTGTTAATAGTTGCTGGTGCTTGGCAAATTCAAGTTTTGGTTTCTGAAACATTCTGGAATTTTTTTCCAAATGTTTTTGATCTGTGCTGGTTGAACCTGTGGTACAGAACCTGCAGGTAAGGGGGCCACTGGACTCATTCTTGGGATGCTAGCTAGGACCACAGCCACTGTGTTGGGAGATATCCAAGCCGTATGGATCAGCCATGGTAGACACTTTAATCAAGAGTGGTCACCTGAACTTTTGGTCAGTAGTTCTATGAGGTGTCTTGGGTCTGCAACCTATTGATGTGATTAGACAACTCCAGTCCCAGTAGCTGTGTAATTACCTACATGAGAGACTATAAGAGAGAACCTTCCAGATGACCCTGGTCATGCTACAGAACCCTTTTCCTGATGAAAAATGTATCTCAATTTTTAACCAAATAAAGATGGTCTGAAGGTTGCAGTTTTGTTAAGACCCCTTGTAGGCCCTTTCAAGTAAATAAGAAGTCTTTTCAGACTCTTGCAGGCATCACCTCACCTATAATTATCAGATAGAATATAAGATATAACATTTGGCAATACTTACACTCAAACTTCATTTATTGTTTACCTGAAAATCTAATTTAACTAGACCTGTATTTTACTTGCTAAACTTGGCAACCTAGCATACCCTGAATCTCAACCCAATATTGAAAGGAGCTGGTTTCAAAGAGACTCTTTATCTTCCCTATCCATGCTTGATTCCTTGAGTCCTTGTTAGATCAATACAGGAAGTAAAATCCCTTGAGCAATCAAATCCATTTATTAAAATCCTGTAAACCTTCCTCTAAGATCTTTAAGCAAACATTCATCCCCAACACTCCCAAAACATCTACACAATATGTAACTCATTCACACCAAACAGTCCAAAGGAAAACTAGAACTTGAGCTTTGGAAAAATCGATTGCAAATAAAAACAAACTTTGAAAAAATCAAGACATTACTTGTTTTGATTTGTCTCTGAATGATACAGTGAAAGAAAAGGAAACCAAAGAACTTGAATGCTTTTCAGTGACAAAAAAAGGCCTTAACGTTCATGGAAAAATAATCCCAATACCATTGAATTGTTGGAATTGACCCTTAGTTAATAAAAGATTCTTTTCTAATTTGAATTTCATAAGAACCAATATGATGTAGAAAAGCAATAGATCATTTTTGAATCTAATAGACCTTAGCTCTGATTGGGATTCAGTGCATTTTTATGTGGTTGAATAATTATTTCCATTTGCCCGCAGAGAAACTGAGGTTCTGAGAAATTATGTTAACTGCTCATGGCCAGAATTAGATAATATGTGAAAAACCTGGGACTTGAACTCAGTCTCGATGAAGTGGTTTTACCATTATACCAGGCAGCCTCTGAAAATTCTGTAACAAATTAAAATCATTTTTAAAAATAAGCAAACAGCATCGTAGATGAGGAAAATGCTGATTCATGTAGTATTCAGTTCAGTTCAGTTGCTCAGTTGTGTCCGACTCTTTGTGACCCCGTGAACCTCAGCACGCCAGGCCTCCCTCTCCATCACCAATTCCCGGAGTCCACCCAAACCCATGTCCATTGAGTCGATGACGCCATCCAATCATCTCATCCTCTGTCATCCCCTTTTCCTCCTGCCCTCATTCTTTCCCAGCATCAGGGTCTTTTCCAATGAGTCAGCTCTTCACATCAGTTGGCCAAAGTATTGGAGTTTCAGCTTTAGCATCAGTTCTTCCAATGAACATCCAGGACTGATCTCCTTTAGGATGGACTGGTTGGATCTCCTTGCAGTCCAAAGGACTCTCCAGAGTCTTCTCCAACACTGCAGTTCAAAAGCATCAATTCTTTGGTGCTCAGCTTTGTTTATAGTCCAACTCTCACATCCATACATGACCACTGGAAAAAACATAGCCTTGACTAAACGGACCTTTGTTGGCAAAGTAATGTCTCTGCTTTTTAATATGTAGTATTATTGAACACCTATTATGTGTCAAGCACTAAGCTATGTGGTTTTGTACACATTTTCTCACTTTCCAAGGACTATCAGCAACAATTTAGGAGGAATCCACGTTTAAGTTTCAGAGCAGTTAAATAAGTGCCAAGCCGTACATTTATTTAGTCATTCAGCACATATGTATTGAGTGCCAGTTAGGTATTAGCCACGGTGATAGGTTCTAAGAATGCATTCATGGCCTTGCTGTCTTTGACTTTAGAGTGTAGGAATCTAACATAGTTTATGCACTGAAACTGTGGTACCTTATTCACTACAGGGTTCCTTAAATGATCTATGTGGTTTTAAACAAGTTCTAACAAGCTCAGTTACCTATTTTTCTCTTCTGCCACAGGTTGGAAATGGCAATAAGAAAGACCCTCTTCCAGCGCTAAGAAGCCACAGCTGACAATCTGGCGGTGATAGGGACACAGTAGACATGTCAACTGCGTGTAAGTTTGAAGTTTTCTAATATATTGGCTAGACATCCATAAAACCCTATAAGTTATTGCAGTGTAAGCCGTGAGACAGTCACTGGTTTTTGACATGTTAATTTTTTAAATTTAATTCGGTTGTACTGGGTCTTCGTTGCTGCACTCAGGCTGTTTTTCATTTGTGGTGTCCAGAGGCTACTCTCCAGTTGCGATGCGTGGGCTTCTCATTGCAGTGGCTTTTCTCGTTACAGAGCACAGGCTCTAGGCACACAGGCTCAGTAGTTGTGTGGCTCACAAGCTTTGTTGCCCTGCAGTGTGAGGAATCTTCCCAAACCAGGGATTGAACCTGTGTCCTCTGCATTGGCAGGCAGATTCTTTACCACTGGACCACCAGAGAAGTCCTTGCTATATTCATTTAGTTGGTGTTTTTATCTATGACCCAGATACATATGCTTACTAAGCTACTACATAAAATAATGCACTTTAGAAAAATATATTGAAGTAACACATAATTAAAACAATTATCTGGAAAATCTTCCTATATAGAATGTCGTGGTCTACAACAGTGTTAAACAAGATAGTATTATGTTAGGACACTAAAAACCAACTACATGTGTAAAGCAATGAAAGTAGTTGATTTCTAACTTTCATTTTAAGGCATGGATCATTCTGCAAATTTTACTGTTGATAACATCCTTGGCAATTTCTGCATTACATGCTAGTATAGGTTGAAAAATCTAAGAACAAATAAATTCAAACAACATAGACTGAGCAGCCAGAAAAATCTTTAGTAGGCTAGAGGCTCCCCTGCAGAGTTTGATTATACCCTAAGGCTCATTGTTCACAGGTCTGCAGTTCTCCAACTTTTGTCTGCTTTTCTATGAGTGAGAGATGGGACTTAAAAAAATCTGGATGTAAATATAGGCAAAATTTACCATGATGGCATTAGAGTCGTATGAATATGGAGATACTACTTACTCTTTTTGCATTTTCCCTTGCTCTCTTCTTTATTCAAAATGTATCTGTCAATAAAATGAGAAAACAAATTGTTAGAATTTATGAAATTATAATCCACAAATACCACCACAAAGCAATCACTGTTGTTTTGCAAGAGAATAAAGCGTAAATTAGGATCATCTGGTTAGGTGCGTTTGACAAGTGCTTTTACTAAAACTCTACCTTGCTATATGGAGTTGATTACTTCTAGTTTTGTCTCCTTTGTTTTCATTTTTCTCTTTTCTGGAAATAGCATCTCAATTTTTGTTTGAGAAATCATCTTACTTTGTAGTTGAATGGGACTAAAAACCCACCACCTGCCTAGTTCCTCCCCTCCTGGTAAGTGACTGATCTCACAAACCATCATGTTTTATCCTTTTCGGATGTAGGAAGGGACAAGTGACCTTATTAATATAGTGAGACTCAATCCCAGCGTTTTTCTAGAATTACTGGGAAGGAAAGGTTTTCTTTCTATTGGTACTGCCAAGTTCTAAGGTAAGCTGTTTTGCTACACAGGGAGACACTGTATGAAACTAAAATCAACCTAAAGGAAAGCAAATCAGAAGATGGAGAGAGTGTCCAGATAACACTCTTTTAGCACCTTGGTCAAGTCATACCTGAAGATGTTATTCCCCTAAGACTCTTCAGTTTTTTTAATAAATTCCCTTTTAAATGTTACACTGGACTAGAATTTTATCATTTAAAATCAAACTAAATCCAGAATTAAACAAAATAAAAACCAGAGAGAGTGACATTATAGGAAAATCCATGATTCTGTTTTAAAAAAAGCATAATCTTTGATTCCTTAATTGCAATTACTTTAATTAATTAAATAAATTATTAACTATTTGTGCCACTGACTTCAGAGCACTGTGAGATGTCTGTGAGAGTCATTATTTGTCCTTTGCACATGTTTAACTAAATTAAGGAATTTGCTATGGCCTAGATGGGGAAACAGTGGAAACAGTGGCTGACTTTATTTTTTTGGGCTCCGAAATCACTGCAGATGGTGATTGCAGCAATGAAATTAAAAGATGCTTACTCCTTGGAAGGAAAGTTATCACCAACCTAGACAGCATATTTAAAGCAGAGACATTACTTTGCCAAAAAAGGTCCGTCTAATCAAGGATATGGTTTTTCCAGTAGTCATGTATGGTTGTGACAGTTGTACTATAAAGAAAGCTGAGCACCAAAGAATTGATGCTTTTGAACTGTGGTGTTGGAGAAGACTCTGGAGAGTCCCCTGGACTGCAAGGAGATCCAGCCAGTCCATCCTAAAGGAGATCAATCCTGGATGTTCATTGGAAGGACTGATGCTGAAGCTGAAACTCCAATACTTTGGCCACCTGATGTGAAGAGCTGACTCATTGGAAAAGACCCTGATGCTGGGAAAGAATGAGGGCAGGAGGAAAAGGGGATGACAGAGGATGAGATGGTTAGATGGCATCACCAACTCAATGAACATGGGTTTGGGTAGACTCTGGCAGTTGGTGATGGACAGGGAGGTCTGGCGTGCTGCGGTTCATGGGGTTACAAAGAGTCGGACATGACTGAGTGACTGAATTGACTGACTGAGCATCATAGACAAGCATTTAGTCACCTCCATTCATGAGAAATTCCAGAAGAAAATACAACAGAATACTAAGCCTAATAGATGGTAGCTTCTTGAAGAACATAATATGGAACTTAAAAGCGAGAAGTACTTGAATTACTTGATTTAAGGTAGCCTACCCATGTGAGTGGGCTTCCTTGGTGGCTCAGAAGGTAGAGAATCTACCTGCAATGCGAGAGACCTGGGTTCGATCCCTGGGTTGGGAAGATCCCCTGGAGGAGGGCATGGTAACTCACTCCAGTATTCCTGCCTGGAGAATCCCCATGGTCAGAGGAGCCTGGCGGGCTACAGTCTATGGGCTCACAGAGTCAGGTATGACTGAGCTACTCAGCAGCAGCAGCACCCCTGTGAGTGTCAGATATGAAGAAACAAGTTGCCTTATTTTAGCTTCAGATGCTCATGGTCAGCTAGTATAAAAGTTACGTCATGGAAAAGATGCTATTTAAATAATGGCTGTAATGGGCTGTGAGTACTATGGTCAGTCTTTGCATTGAGAGTATTATTAGCCACAGGATTGTTGTACTAGTGGTGTTAGGGCAGTAAATATTTATACCCTTTCAAAGGGTTGTATTCAGTTTTCCTGCCAAAGAACTTGTCCTTCAGGGTTAAGAAGGACATTGTAACTGCATTCACAGCCATCTGGCCCAGATGCCTGAGGGTCTCGAGTGCTTTCCTCCCTGGGCAGGGAAACACAGTTTCTCTGGCAAGTTAACAGGTCACCTTTGCCTTAGATGGGGCTCTCTTCCGAATTCCAGTCAGAAGTTATTTTTGATGATCACAGGCATCATTTTCAGGGATCTTTTTTTCTTAGTTTCTGACTTTCAACCCACCAAAATCAATGTGTTTGAGTGTGCCTGTTTACATGAAGAGCAAGTAGTTACTTTAATTTTTTTAATTAAAACTTATTATCTTTTATTTTTTAATAAAAATTGTGCATATTTAGGGTATACAACATGATTACTTGATACACATGTACAGTGAAGTTGATATTAGAGTCAAGCTAGTTAACATACTTCCTTGCACAGTTACCAAATTTGTGTGTATGGTAAGTGCATCTGAAATCTATTCTCTTAGTATCTATCTAGTATTAAATAAATACAGTATTGTTGAGAATAGTCATCATGGCAAGTGGCTGCTTTTAAACGCATGATTGAGTCTGTCATATCCCAGATTGGAGCCCTGATGAACTTCTGGAAGGAAAGGAATTTCACAGCACTGGAGACAGGTGAACTGCAGTGAGGGATAAGGACACAGCTAGATGACCTACCCAACGAATCAATGAGAGGGTTATGTCTTTACTTGGTCAAAGCCAGAGAAAATACTCTGATATATTTTATTAGTCTCTGTTGTATTTAATAAGATGGGCTCGTGTTGTGGTAATAGGCCATGGGTTCTGTAGTTAGAGATCTGGTTTTAAACCCAAGCTGAGCAGCTTACTGGTTGTAGGACCTCGGGTCATTTTCTGAACCTCTCTGGGCTTTGGTTTCCTTATTTGTAAAATGGGAAGGTGACTGCTGAGAGGTCAATATTTGGTGATATTGGTGACGTGCTAAGTGCCCAGGGGACACTCAGTTCACTGTAGACTCTGACCTTACCTGAATGTGGCCAGAGAAAGTGACCACTTGCTCGAGGGGTCACTATCTTTCTTCTGTTCATTCAGTTCCTCAGTGGCGGTTGAAGAGAGACATGAAAACCTTGGCACAGCTTTTACTGAAGTCTGGACTAAGAATTTGGATTGTGACAGACATCTAAGTTCTAACTTAGAATGAAATGACCAGCTCACTGGATTCTCACTTCTCTGACATTCTGAGAGCGAGCCCAGCCTGAGGGTTTGGATTCACTTCCTGAATCCTGCCACATCCCTACACAATAGGCTTAGGCATGGGTGTTTCCAATCCCTTTGATAATAAAACTTGTGTACATCTAGAGGACCAGACCTGCCATCACTGAGACAGAAAGAATGACTCTGAGAGGTTTCCTGTCCTCACTCATTCACTCAGAAACTGAGTTGGGAGGTCTGGAGGGTCCTTGGAATTAGATCTCTGCCCTCTGGGAGAATTGGACTCAAAACTTTTCAGAAAATGAATAAATGTGTTTTTGTTGTTCAGTCTTGATGATCTGGTAAATCTAACAGTATCTTTGCCAAGAGAGAATATATATACAACTTATGATCTCTGCTGGTTTTTCCTTCTTTGTATGTGATCTAATTTTAATTTTCTGAGCCCAACTTTTCACTTACCTATAATCCACAGCAGAAGGTCTTTCAAAAGCAATCTTAGGTTTGCTGAATTCATCAGGGACTGTGGAGACTTTGTTCTGCCTTTATTCATCTAGTGAGATGTCATTTGTTAAAGCCTTTTTAAAGGATTTCAGTTATCTTAACCCTCTCTAGTAGTTTGCATATTTACCAAGGATGTGCTTTAAAACTCTACAGTAGGGAAGCACAGGCAAAAGTCAGTGTTTGTCAAACACAGACAAAAGTCTAGAATATAATGTATTAATAATAACATCTAGGTACGATGAATCCCATCAGTCAGATTCAGTTCAGTTGCTCAGTCATGTCTGACTCTTTGCGACCCCATGGACCGCAGCACGCCAGGCTTCCCTGTCTATCACCAATTCCTGGAGCTTGCTCAAACTCATGTGCATTGAGTTGGTGATGCCATCCAACCATCTCCATCACAGGTTCAGTAATCATAAGCTAATGCCAAGCTCGTCTCACCTACATGAGTACCCACTCTCCTTCCATTGTCACATTATGTTGAAATAAACCCTAGAATAACATAGGATTTTATTAATAAAGTTTATACCCTCATTCCCTGGTGAATGTAAAGAATCTTCCTGCAGTACAGGAGATGCAAGAGACCCGAGTTTAATCCCTGGGTCAGGAAGATCCCCTGGAGCAGGAAATGGCAACTGACTCCAGCATTCTTGCCTGAATTCCATGGACAGAGGAGTGTGGTAGGGTTGCAAAGAGTCAGACATGACTGAGTGACTAACACTTTCACTTCATTTTTTTCTTTCTGAAAGATAAGATCTCTCTTATTTTTTAATACATCCATTATGCCATAATCACACCTGAAAAAATAAACTGTCATTCCTTAGCATCACAATCCATCAGTTAGAGTACGGATTCTACCAAACTCAACATACTTTTAGCTGCATAAAACTGACTTCTTTTCCTAGGTTGATCTCTAGGGCTAATCGTCAGTATCTATGGCCACCAGTGGATGGTGGTGCCTACCAAGAATATTTGGCCACCGTGTGACCCACTTCTTCTCAGGACGTGGGGCATTCCCCGGGGGCTTTGTGTGCCAAGCAAGGTCCAGGAGAGCTGCCAGATCCGAGAAGCAGGGGAGGGGTGGGCCTGAACATGCACATACATTCATGAGACACGGAGTCAATGGTAGTCGTTAAGAGAGGCAATCAGAGAAGGCTTTCTCTTCATCCACTAGTGAGCTGGGTGATGCAGAGGTGTGAGCAGGGACCCTCCGTATCGATGGAGAGATGGCATAACTTAGATTTGTCTCCACACAATCACCCTACCTCCCACTCCACATTTCGGGCAACCCTGGGGGTGGGGTGTGCAAGAGAAAGGCTGGAATTAGTGTCTGTCATTCTAGAATGTCCTTTCCAATCAACCGCTGGGGTGGGGGGTGTGGAAAGCAAGGGTAAAACCCTGCGGGTATGGAAGGGACACGCTCTCTCACTGACACCTGCTCTCCAGCCTCTCTCTCCAGAGGACGCCGTGCCCCGAGAGCAGCGCTGACCGGGGCCGTACCCCAGTGAGGCCCCTGCGCCCGTCTGTCTGCCGGGAGTGAGGCAGGTGCCAGAACCGGGGGGCTGGAGGCTGTGCTGTGCCACGCTGCCCTCATCCGCAGGCCCCTTCTGGGAGAGGGTGGCCACTCCCTAGCAACCTTAGGTGGAAACGGCAGAGAGACGGGTAGGGGGACTCTGCCACCCGTGGCGCCTCTAGGCTGTGGGCGGGACGTGTCCAGAGCAGGTCAGCGCCTGGGAGGTCTGGGCCGGTCCAGAGCTTTGCCTGAAGGAGAGACAAGAGACATGCCCTGGGATTGGGTGTGTTCTGACAGCGCTTGGGGACGGGGTTTTCCTCACTTCCTCTATAAGAAAGTTAATGTGGCTCCGCCACAGTCACACCAGGGCGCAGAGGGACCCTGGGCCACCTCTCCATCCTCGTTGCTGGGCACACTCCCCCGATCCTCTACAAACCAGCCATGAGCAGCTTCTGCCGCTTCCTCAGAAATACCTCACTCTCTCGATTGCTGGCCTTCATCTTTGTCCTCTGTTGGGCACACTCATTCTCTCCCCAGGTCCCCTTCCCTCTCCTCTACCTCATTTGGAGAGGGAGGCTGGAGAGCGGGTATTAGGGAGCGTGTCCCTTCCATCCTGGGACAAGCGAGTGCTTGTTTATGCGTGTATTTTCCATGTTTGACTGTTAACACCTTGAGAGGCTGGGCCCACCCCTGTCTTGCTCACCCCTTTAATCCCAGTGCCTTCTACAGTGCCTGACACAAATAGGTCCTTATTGAATAGATGATTGCAGTTTATAAATACACTCAAGGAATAGACTTGAGCCAATTTTTTTTTAGCTTTCTAAAACACTTTAACTCTTTTCTTAAATCTGGCTCTTTGCGACCCCATGGACTATACAGTCCATGGAATTCTCCAGGTCAGAATATTAGAATGGATAGCCTTTCCCTTCTCCAGGGGATCATCTCAACCCAGGGATCGAACCCAGGTCTCCTGCATTGCAGGTAGATTATTTACCAGCTGAGCCACAAGGGAAGCCCAAGAATACTGGAGTAGGTAGCCTATCCCTTCTCCAGGGGATCTTCCCATCCCAGGGATTGAACTGCGGTCTCCTGCATTGCCGGTGGATTCTTTATCAGCTGAGCTATCAGGGAAGCCCAACTCAAGGAATAGATTTGAGCCAATTTTTTTTTTAGCTTTCCAAAATGCTTTAATTCTTTTCTTAAATTGGAGTATAATTGCCTTACAATGTTGTGTTAATTTCTGCTTGTACAAGGAAGTGAATCAGCTATATACATATGTACACACACACATGTATCCCCTCTCTCTTGCTCCTCCTCCCACCCACCTGCCTTTCTACTCCTCTAGGTTATCACAGAGCACCGTGCTGAGCTCCCTTGAGCCAAAATTTTGAGCAAGCTCGAAAGAATCAAAAGGGGACCTAACTAACTAGGGATGGGATCATCAGTTGATTACAAAACATTTTGCTGATGGCGAGGGGAGTAAGGGCAGGGAAGAACAGACTGGGCCATTTGTGCTCTCTGCTGACCCATGCTGTTGACAGAGCTCATGCTTAGTCATGGGTCCAACACAGGACAGAGCCCACACCTCCTGATCCTGATGCCCTGGGGGCTGTCTCAGGTCCCTGTGGGGCTGGGAGAGTCACCTGACCTCTAAGAACCCAGGACCTGGGAGCCTTAGCTGATGGCCACCCCCAATGCTGGAGTGGACCCTGGCAGTGTAAGAGGCTGTTCTAAGGGCTGCTAGCTTAGCTTCTCCTTTAAATCATTTTTAGTTGATGATGCAGACCCTGCCGGAGGAGTTAATGACCAGTGGAGCTCAGTCTATGGCTAAGCCATTCTCATTAAACAACAAGAGTTTTCTTTTTGTATTTTGCTCTGAAACCTGATTTTCTGAAGCTTCCATCCATCAGCCCTCATTCTGGAGAAACACATAGGGACTTAATCCCCCTGAGGTAATGGACCTTGAAATATTTAAAGAGAACTGTAAAGTTGTGATCATGATGCCTTTATCTGTAATGTAATTGAGGCATCACCTTAAATTTAATCTAAAAGGAAAATGGGAATTAATTATTTTGAAGGAGAAATGAGTTTTTTCCTAATTGTGTAGTGATTATTCATTATGGGGAATATATTTATAAAAATTATCTAAAATAGGACCCTGCTTAAAAGATCCCATTTATCACTTTTAACTTACTTTTCCATTCCTAAATACTGCTTCCATAGACTATCACCACATCTGACAAATGGACATCATAAATGTACTTCAAAGAAAATCCCAATTTAAAACTCTTTATCGTATAAAAGACACCCAGCTGACCTTATCGATGGTCTGAAAAAAGATGTCACCCAAATTCTTGGATATTTTGCTACAGAATAGAACCTTGGACTCCCTGCTCCATTAATTTATTAATTTGAATTCATCTGATTGTGATTATGGATTAAGGTTTGCTCTAGTGATGTCTTCATTTTCAAATTGTTGTCTGCTGAATTCATACACTGGCTTTTTCACAGGTTAGAAACAACCAACTCTGTTGCTTTGTTTAGTCCCTAAATCACATCCCTATTTTTAGATCATTACCATATTTGAGAAGAATAGATAACCTTTGATTTCTTGTGCATGTGGCTGCCTGAGATGCCAGCACTTAAGGTTCTGTGGCTAAATTTCATTCATGGAATAGAAGTATGGGGCTGTTTGTATGTGTGGACATCTCCTTCAGTGGAGTTTTTTTCTAAGAACAGAGCCCATCTGATGACTTTAGCCCAAGCTAATTCAGCTCTGCTGGAAGCTGCTGCCCCTCTGAGCGAGTGGCTCTGGGACAACACCCCCTCTGCCCACTAGCCTGTGCCCTGTAACTCGAAGCTGCCTCCAGTTGGTTGAGCTGGTGCCTGATCTCCTAAGAAGTCACACCATGCCCTTACAAGTGCAGCCACTATGCCTTTCTTATTTAATGTCATTCCAAGTCAGTTTGCCAGGAAAAATGATTGACTCATGGAAAAAGAGCTTGTATTAAAAGTGGGGGAGAAAGCACTGAATTTATCCAAATACCTAAATCACTGTGAAATGGATATTTGTATCCCTAACCGTGTTCCATGCATTGAGAATCTAATGGCTGGTGGGATTGACACATACCGACCAATGTATACTTCTCAACGGAACACTTTCCTATTCTGAAATAGCCAAGTTATCCTTGGAAGATGGCTTCTTTTATTTTCCCCCAATATACCTTTGAGATAAAAGATTGGTTCTCAGCCACCCATGATTTTGTCTCGGGGGGACACTTGGCCGTGTCTGGAGACATTTTTGATCGTCACAGATGGGGGCTCCTGAAATCTAGTGGGTAGAGTCAGGGTTGCTGCTAAATATCCCAAAATGCACAGGGCAGCCGCTCCTGTCTATAACACAGACTGACCTGGCCCAAAATGTCAGTAGTCTCAGACAACTTGAGACAGCTTGAGTTGGAGAATTTATTTCTAATTGATTTAAAATTTCTCCCAATTGTCTTTAACTTTATTGCTTTAAATTGTTTTCTGGATCCAAGAATGACTAAAGTTAGTACAGAACCCCTGCTTATCAGAATTTGCTACACTGCATCCAAGATTAACTCACATGACAAGAATTCCATGTCTTTTCTATACTTACCGAGAAGAGACTGAACTTAGTGTCTTAAAGCAACACAAATCTATTATCTTACAGACTATAGGTCAGAATTGTGAGCTAACATTAGGGTGTTGGCAGAGCTATGTTCTTCCTTGAGGCTCTATGAGAAATCCATTTCCTTGCTTTTTCTGGCTTCTCTAGGCTGCCCACATTGCTTTGCTTGCAGCCCCTTTTCTGCACTGCAAAGCCATTAATGTTGCATCTCTCTGACCAGTCTTCTGTGGTCACATCTACCCTGATCACAGCCAGGAAATGTCCTCTACCTTTAAGGACCATTTTGATGACATTGGGCCCACATGTATAATCCAGGATAGCTTCCTCATCTCAAGGTCTTCAACTTCATCGCATCTAGAGTCCCTTTCACCATGTAAGGTGACACACATATGCACAGGTTCCAGGAATGAGGATATAGACACATCTGAGAGCCAGTATTCTGCGCATCACAGAATAGTAACTAATTTTGGCATCACCTAATTTCCGCTGAGCTATTGATATCCTACAAACTGGGGACAGGCTGAAGCACACAGACTTTGGGAAGAAGGTTATCAGTCATCATAGAATTGTCCTGCAAACAGCTCAGCTGCAAGGTTGTAGCTGGAGTGAGTTTGCCTCCAACAGAAATAGATGTTTCAGTTGTCAGCCATTCTGGAAAGAAGTCCTGCTAAACGAGGCTTAGAACAGGGTGAGGGAAACACTTTCTTCTTTCTCTGGGACTGGGTTCCCTTTGACCTACACCTGGAGATGTGGTGGAGGTACCTGGAGCACAGACAGCCTTTGGATAAACCCTTGGGGCTGAGCAAGTGGCCTGATGTAGAGAGGACACGCCATAAACTTGGTTTATCAGGGACCTTAAAGGAGCGGGGGACTGTGCAATATCTTTGAATTACTTTTAGAATAAATTTAGTATCATTATTCTTTTCAAAAGTAGCTTGTATCTGCTATGCTATAAAAAGTGAAGGGTAAGAGTTTCTGTTCTACTTGGGGATGGCTCTCCTTAGGGAAGGAGAAGCAGTTCACAGAATCCAGAATTAAATGCCTGGTGAAGGGAGGATCTAGGAAACACACAAAATACTGAGATACTCAGGAACTGTTAGTAGAGGGAAAACCTATGCTAACCTAAACATGTAGATGGAATATTTATGTCCTCCCCCATCCCAAATCCGTGTTGGAACCCTAAGCCCCACGGTGATAGTATTAGGAGGTGGGGCCTGTGGGAGGTGAGTAGGTCATAGAAGCAGAGCCCTGTGAATGGGATTAGTGCCCTTATAAGAAAAGGCCCAGAGAGTACCTTGCTCCCTCCCACCCTGTAAGGACACAGTTAAAAGGCATCCGTCTGTGAACCAGGGAGAGAACTCTCACCAGACAGCAAATCAGGCAGGTGCCTTGACCTTAGATTTCCAGACTCCAGACCTGTGAGAAAGAAGCCACCCAGTCCACAGTATTCTGTTAGAGCATCCTGAACTTGAATGGACTAAGAAAAACTGGAAAAGATTGAACATCAAAAGGATGAGGGGTTCCAACTGTTGTGATTTATGTATGAAAGGGAAATGTGACCTCCTGGGTGCTGAAGTCTGGGATATTTGGGCTATGTACTAAAATATGGGCTTCCATGGTGGCTCAGACTGTAAAGAGTCTGCTTGCCGTGTGGGGGACCTGGGTTTGATCCTTGGGTTGGGAAGATCCCCTGGAGAAGGAAATGACAGTCCATGCCAGTATTCTTGCCTGGAAAATCCCATGAACTGAGGAGCCTGGCAGGCTACAGTCCATACACTTTATAAGAAACAGTATACGTGTGAGATTGGAAAGCATTTTGGTAATAAGCATGGCATTTTACATCAGCATAAAACTCTCTTAAATTGCAAGGTTTTCCATTGTGAAATGGTGGGGGTGTCATTAAGTTTTTCCTTTGAAGGTATTGAGTAGGGTGGGTCTTCTGGAAAGAACTTTGGATGGCTCATGAGGAGACAGGATTTTGTGTCTCCTGTTTTCATTCTACACATTGTCCCTCAGTAAGCTCTTCAGGAAGCTTGGCTTGGTGCTGTGATGACCTAGATAAGTGGGAGGGAGATACGAGAGAGGGGATATATATACACATATATAGCTAATTCACATTGTTGTATTGCTATCACTGACACAACATTGTAAAGCAATTATGTGTCTGTGTGTTTGTGCACGTGTGTGCTAAGTTATCAGACTCTCTGGGACACTATGAACTATAGCCTGCCAGGCTCCTCTGTCATGGAATTTTACAGGCAAGAATATTGGAGTGGGCTGCCATTTCCTACTCCAGAGGATCTCCCCAACCCAGAGACTGAACCTGTGTCTCCTGCATCTCTTGAATTGGCAGGAAGTTTCTTTACCACTGCATCACTTGGGAAGCCAGCAAAAGCAATTACACTTCAATTTAAAAAAAAGAAAAGAAAAGAAAAAAAACAGAGTAAGATGCCCATTTATATAAATACATTTTGTTCTTTCAGTTCCAATTGGTTCCTGCTACGTCTGCACAATACAAAGTACATTAGAAGTAAATTTCACTCCTGGGCTTTGTTAGGATCAAAGGAAACAGTTTCTGGGCTTTACATTAGACAAAGGTTTGGGCAAAATGAGGCATGGGGTGGGCTCTGATCTTTAAACTTTCCCTTTGTTGTGTTTTCTCTTTAAGCTTCTTAGATTCATGTGTCTTGTATCTGGTTCTATAGAGGGAATGTAGCCATTCCCCTGGCTGGGACCCCCATTAGCTCTCCAGCTCTCCCCCTTATTCTCCAAAGGAAAGGCTGAGGTTGTGTGCTAAAATATTTCTTAATTGCGTTTTCCTCCCGGGAGCCACAGCAGCTGCCTTGCCTCTAACACACACGTCCTTTGAGCTTCGGCGTTCGGGTGATGACAGAAATATACTGGTTTACGAGTGCCAGCACCCAAGGCCACCACAGGGATGGAGAATTCACCTGCCAGAGCATTTGACACTTGCGTCAGGAAAAGGCAACAGCTGAGAAAAGCCCTGTGAGAAATAGTTTCTCATGTATGTGGGAAAGGCTGTCCAAAATTGTAAATCAGTTGGATGTCTGCTTCTTCCAGTGAGTTCTCCCGAGAGTGGACGAGATGGGGCGTCCATTCAGACCCACTGGTGCTTGTGTACATAATGATAGCATGCCAGGGAAGAAGGAATCATTTTGCATCATGAGATGAAAGCTTTTGATTACTTGTCCTTAGAAGCTTGGCTAAGACTGGAAAACCAATTGCTTCCAGGTGGAAATGTTTGGGTACAGTGCTCTCTATTTTTAATAGGAGAGGTTGTAAGCGTTGAGCCTGTCAAAGGAGACCAGCTCTTTCATTTGGCCAATCATGACAGTGGTATTCAGATGTCCTACTCTTAGCTCTGTGTCCTTGAGGTCTAATCTTAGATAGCTTTCCTTTCATTTGGAATGGTGTCCAGATGCCTCTAGATGCTAATAAGAAATAGGCCACCCAGTTTATGGTATTTTTGTTTTAGCAGCCTGAATGAACTAGGACACTCTCTCTTGACTTCTGGGACATTAAACTTTATAGATATTTATTCCACAGCTTTGACTGTGTCTTGATGGTTCCTTGCCCTGTCCCTGAGAGGTCAGTTGCGCCAAAGCTGGCTAGACTTCATATATTCTTCCTGGTCAGCCTCACCCATTTTTATATTTTCTGCAATATCTCTATGGTGATGTTTGCTAATTCTCCATCTAAGTTTGGACCATGCTTTTAACTTTCAGAGTAACCGAACAAGGATATTTGCCGTCTGCCTCCGCAGAGATTGAACCCTCTGCTACTGTAGCTGCTGACCTTCAACACTCCCTGAGGGGAATGTAGGGTGGAGAGTGAGGCACTCTGTATTCCAGGGAAACTGGTGGAACAGGTCTTTGGATAGTGAGATATTTTCAGGAACTGATTTCAGGATCCAAATCCTTGCATCTCTTCATATCTAGATAAGCCCTGAACCCCTTCATGGTGACATCATCTCCTCATGACTAGCAGAAAACCTTTTGTAAAATGAATGCTTAATTGCACTGAACTCCCCCTTCACCAAAATCTTATATATTGACCTTCCCCCACTGCCTCTTTGTAGCAGTTTCTCAGAGTTGTCTGAGGTGTTGTCTCCCAGGTTGCAGTCCTCATTTTGTCCCCAAATAAAACTTAAAACTCTCATGTCGTGCATCTTTTTAGTTGACACCTTCTAAAATACACCAATACCTGGTCACCCAGTTTCTGCCGGCACTGGAGGTTGTTTGTCATTGGTATTTATAGACTGTGCAAAATGGCTTTCTACATTTTTTTTTTTAATAATGAGAAAGAAAGAAATACTGAACCAGGAAAAGTCTGGGGAAAATCCTAGAATATATACATAAAAGTAGAAACGAGCTGACCACTTTGCAAGAAAGAAAGCATGTAAACAGGTTAGAAAAGGGGGCTGAACTATTCACCTCCTGTAGTACCCATTCAAAAGGAAGGATCAATAGCTACAGCTGTTTCAGTTTTGCCAATTTCACCCTCTAGATTAGACACGTGCCTTCGATATGCTTTAATGGGAACCATGTGTATGCAGTCGATGGCGGTACTTACTGCTAAGGAAGTGAAGTGTTGAGTCCCGCCACCCACCCACATCTGCGGCTTCACAAACCACAAGAAAATTAAAAACAAACACGCTGCTGGCATACCCGGAAACCGTGGAAGTTTGGCAAAACCAACCAGAAAGGAGAAGAGAACTGGAGTGTGGAGACTGTGCTGGTCGGAAGCTGAAGCGTTACAAAAGGTCAGGTCTTAATATTTCAGTCTTTGGGGGTACTTTGCTCTTTGTCGCTGGGGTCTTTGGTTAAAATTTTGGAGGCTGTTTCTAAGACTCTAGGATCTGGTAATGAAATATAAAATACATGGGCAATAAAGAGAGCTTTCAGGTCATTGTTTTGATCAAATGCTTGTTTGAGTTCCCAGGAGTTGTTAGCTAAGACATGGCAGGTCTTTCCATAGTACCAGGTTTGAATTTTAAAGGGGAAAAAACCTCTTTTCATAAGTACGGACAAGGATATTCACTGCAGCATTCTTTAGGATATCTCTGAATTGGGTAAAAGTCAGTGGTCAGAATAGTGGACTTGCTCAATAGATTATAAAACTTTTGTACAATGAAATCTGTAGAACCTAGGGAGTAGGCACTGGTATGAACCTCTTCCCAAGATGTTGCTAAGTGAAAAAAAAAAGCTGCAGAAAATTAGGTGTGTAGGCTTTTGTTCAACTGACTGAGGCTTCTCCTAAAAACACAATTTCTTTAAAAACTTAGTAGGTTTGGGCTCTGTTTGCTGTCAGTAAATTTTAATAAAGACAAACTAGTTATCTTAAGTCAGTGCCACTGACTTTAGATACTGGTGAGTGGGCCCCAGAGTAAGCTCTGGCCAGCTGACCAATATCTCATATCTCTCCTAATATCTCTCCAGTTTGGCCTCTGTCTCAAGATAGGTCAGAAGTCCCATCTCACCTTCCCCTTCTCCCTAATCTGCAGTCCAATGACTGGTTCTTTTCCTTAGGGTTGACTGTCTCCTTTTAAAATAGTCACAGGAAGTTCACAGGTTGAGGCACATTTGAAATAAGCCTGAGGGAGAAAGTCGTTGATTCCTCCTGCTATCTTATCTCCTATTCCACTTTTAGCTTCAATTCCACCTTTATCCTGGCTGGGGCAGATAACTTAGGCTCTCTAACCTAGCAAGTAAAATGCAAACAGAATTGAAAACATCTCCAATAACTTGTAGGTAGAAAGGGTCTGTCTTCGCAAGATTTTATGTTCTTCCCTTTGTGTGTCCAGTAAGGTGAGCATGCATATAAGTTCTTTGTAAAGGAAATTTGTTTCTTGCTGGAGCTTAGTGAGGAGTAACTTGATAAATCCCTATGTTCTAGAGCTTTTCTGCACAATTTCCTAACATTCCAGCCTTCTTAGGCATGCGCTCTGTATCCCTAGGTGCAGTAGGTCAATCACCTCGTAGAAAACACTTCCAACTTCTTAGCTTAGTTAGGATAGAGGTCTCCTAGCACTGCTCGGCCAGTTCCCTGTTGTGGACTCTTATTTATAATAACCCTAATTTCTAAGCACTTATTTCTGAATTGTATGTAACTTTCAATTTCAAGTGACAGGAACCTAGCTCAATATATTTTAAAATAATTGCTCTTTCACTTGTGAAACAGGGTAGTTTTTCTTGAAGCACAGCTGGTTTCCATCAAAAACCTAGTAGGTTTGGGATTAACCTACTGGAGTGATGCTCTAACACCAAAGTGCACTTTCTTTCCACCTCTGTGTTCTGTGTCCTTGTCGGTTTTCATTCTCAGACTTCCTATATTCACTTAGGGCTATTAGAAATGTATTCTATCTCTCAGCCTGGTATCCTCAGAAGAAACAGAAGACTGTCTGACATTTTAAGCAGTCTTGAAGTTGGCCTGTTCTAACAGTCCTGACTGGCCCGTGCTCACCCTGAAGAGACAAGTCACTGCGGATTCCAGGTGATGACCAGGTCTCACACTCAGCCCTGGAGACAGGTTTGCTCAACCACATTTGAGACGCTTTCAAGAAAGGGGGTGGGTTCCTGAGGAAAGTGCTCGTATTACTAGAATAAGAAATCATGGATGCTGGGCATAAAACATAAAAAGTAACAATGACAGAAATATGATAGAGACAGAAAGCTATTTATAGGAGGAAAGAATGGGTTAGAAAAAGAGGAGAGAGAAATGAAAGTTGCTGAGGAGGCTGAGTTTTTGAGAGACGGAGTGTTTTTGAAAGAGCTGGGCGGAGATGCTAATATTGGAGACGCTTGTTATTTTGCGATGTGGGCTTTTGGGAAGACGGTGTTTTTAAGCTTAACTGGGCTATGTTTTATGGCTATATAATTTCTTCTCTCTCACTTTTCAAGAAATATAAGCAAAGACTTATACCCTTTGTCAAGGGCTTTTGGGGTTATATTTGTGCTGGCTTGTGGACACAACACTATATTAATTCTGGTCTAGAGGACACCCAGCTTTTGGTTACATAAGATATTTGGAAACAGTTGCTAAATTTTTATGGAGGATGACTAGACTCAGGATAACATTGAGTACAGAATCTCTGCTTTTAAGCAACAGTTTCTCTAAGAGCCCTCGGTTTGTCTTTTATTTTCTTTTTCTTTTTTTAAAATTTTAATTGGAGGATAATTGCTTTACAATATTGTGTTAGTTTCTGCTATACATCAACATGAATCAGCCATAGGTATACATATGTCCCCTCCCTCTTGAACCTTCCTGCTACCTCCCAGGCTATTCCATCCCTTTCCTAATAGTCTTCCTTTTTTTTCCTTAACTAGTAAATTTCCTTTTAATGAGGAATTAAGGGCCATTTGCAGTACTACCTATAGCAACAGTTAGAGGTGAACAGTTAAGGGTGGTCAGCCCTACAGGATGAAAAGGCCTTGAAAAACTTTTATTCTGAAACCAATAAGAATTTATTGTCTCTGAAAACAATGTAAAGCAGAAATGCACTTAGCTGCACATGAGAATCATAAGGGAGCTTTAAAATATACCAGTGCAATGGCCCTTCTCCTGGTCATTTTGACGTAACTGCTCTTTGGCAGGCTAGGTGTCAGCATTTTTAAGAAGCCCTTTGTGTGTGCTATGCTCAGTCACTCCGTCATGTCTGATTCTTTGTGATCCCATGGACTGAAGCCTGTCAGGTCCCACTGTCCATGGGATTTTCTAGCCATGAATCCTGGCATGGGTTGCCATTCCCTATTCCAGAGGATCTTCCTGACCCAGGGATTGAACCTGCGTCTCTTGTGTCTCCTGCATTGGCAGGCGGATTCTTTACCACTAGCACCACCTGGGAGCCCTTTAGGTGATTCAGAAGTGCTTCTGGACCTGAACTGCAGAGGTCATGCCATCAGGTTTGCAGATGAGGGTCACAGTCACATGAACTGCATTTGTTGAGCTTGTGCCTTTTATCCAACACCCTCCTGTTAGTGAATTATTTAATTTAGGTTAATAGGATATGGGAATGCCTAACAGGAATGCTTCTCTCAGGAAGTAAGGATGGTGTCCAGTATGCTCTCTGGGTTGGCCTGAGGAAACAGGAGTTGACCTGCAGAGTGACCCTGCCTGTCACACTCTAACAAAGTGACTAAACAAAGAACTTTATGAACATATTCCATATTGTGCCGGCAGTAAAGGACAGAGCTGGCCCAGAGTTAAAGGTCAGCATATAAGTGTCAAAAACCTGCAGCCAAGACCTCTGAGGTCTACGGAGCCAGTCAAACATTCCAGCAGTGATCTGACAGCAAAGCTGTTTTGACTTTCTGTACCTGTGGAAAGGAGGACCCAGGCCACTGAGTTCTTTTTTTTTTTTTTCTTTTATTTATTTATTTATTTGGTCATACATTGATATGAATCAGCCATAGATTTACACGTATTCCCCATCCCGATCCCCCCTCCCACCTCCCTCTCCACCCGATTCCTCTGGGTCTTCCCAGTGCACCAGACCCGAGCACTTGTCTCATGCATCCCACCTGGGGCTGGTGATCTGTTTCACCATAAATAGTATACATGCTGTTCTTTTGAAATATCCCACCCTCACATTCTCCCACAGAGTTCAAAAGTCTGTTCTGTATTTCTGTGTCTCTTTTTCCGTTTTGCATATAGGGTTATCGTTACCATCTTTCTAAATTCCATATATATGTGTTAGTATGCTGTAATGTTCTTTATCTTTCTGGCCACTGAGTTCTTATTTAGTGTATGTGGCAACAGTAACTCCCATGTAGGGGCTGCTGCCAGGGACTGAGGGAAAAGAGTGAGGAGTTAGAAGCTCGGATGTTTCACTTCTTTTCCTCTCACCCGTCCCCTGCCGCACAGGCCCCTGTTCCCTGCTGGCTACCACCCACACCCATTGCCTTCCCATTTTGATTAGTCCTAGCCCGGGATTTTTGCAGAAACTAAGCCTGTGACCCGTTATTTGTTCTCTGAGTAACTATTGAAACACCTGTGTTTGAATAAATATCGACAACTTTTTTGCACCTAATGTATTCATTTGAAATGGTTCATGTCTTCCTAAAACGTTTTAATATGTCATTAGAGTCTGATAGGTAGTGTTGCAGACACCTCTGTGCAGAGGAACAGACTGTCTATTACAAATCTACTGTGTTTCACTGCAACTTCCCCTGGAAAAGCAGACTACACTTTCTGGTGGAATTTTTTTAGTCCTGTGGGTATTATTTCCTCTAAAATGTTGTCATTTAGTTGCTGAGTCGTGTCCGACTCTTTTGTGACCCCATGCACTACAACCCGTCAGGCTCCTCTGTCCATGGGATTCTCAGACAAGGATACTGGAGTGAGTTGCTATTTCCTTCTCTAGGGAGTCTTCCCGACCCAGGGATCAAACCTGAGTCTCCTGCGCTGCAGGCAGATTCTTTACTGCTGAGCCACCAGAGAAGCCCTCCTCTAGACTACCTTCTTTTATTTTGCCTGATAGTTGACAAGGTGCATCTTTGCAGGGGAGCAGAGTTGAGGTGGGGGAGGATTTTTTACAAAAGCCACAAAAAGGGCTAGCTGTTGGACTGCCATTACATTCACCAGGATGGTCAGTTATCCATTCTCTATCTACTGCTAACAACGATTGCTTGTAAATTACTTTATTCTGTGCATTAAGGCTGCAATAAATTTTAAGCTCTAACAACTTCGCATGGTGCTGTTAATAGTGTGACTCTAAAAACCTATTGATACGTCCTTGGTCAGTGATGTTCTAGGAAGGGGGAGGCAGATGATTGATCTCACTGGCAGATGCTGTGATTGTCACTCCTGAGATGGCTTCCCTACCTGCACAGTAGCATCCTGTAAGTTTAGGTCTGGGTAGCAAATGCCTTATTGACTGTTGTCTGCATTGGTTGTCTTTCACTCCTGGTGAGGTGATTGCATTGCTTTAAGACACAACAGCAAAATTTAATGGCATGTTGAAAATGACCTTTTTGATGTTTCTGTCTCCCAGTAAAATATTTCCTCAGTCATTTGGTAGTTTTCTCATTTCTGCAGGTGAGGATCACTAGAAATTCCAAACTGAGGGATTAGAAAGTGGTGTTTCACTTGTTTTGTAATGAAAAAGGTTTGACAGATGTGAGCTTCTGTACAAGAAAAAGTGCTGTAAGAGGCCTCAAAGGGAAGAGAGGAAGCAGAGGGAATGCATTCCCTGGCTTTCAGGTTGCCAAAACCTCCCAAACCACAATGGAGTCTTCTTAGACAAATGTGTGTGTGTGTGTGTGCTCAGTCGTGTCCGGCTCTGTACTGTGCCTTTGAATCATCTTTCTTGTTGAAGGTGAAGGAGATTGTATTCTCTGTAAGATCTGTTTCAGATTATCTGTTACTCTGTCACAGACCACCCTCAGGTAATGGTTGGTTACAACGATTGATCTCTCATTATCTCTGATATCACTGAGAGTTGGTTGGGCTCAGAGAGGGGGATCCCACTGGAGGTCTCTCATGGGGTCAAAGCCCCTCTGTGGCTGAGGCTGGCTGGTCGCTAAGGTCTCCACACACACAGTCTGCTGCCTGGGCTGAGGACGCCACAGCTGGGGCTCCTCAGGCTTCTTTCTCTGAGTCTGTGGGCCCTTTGCATGTGCTAACCCCATCATGGTGGTTTGAGGGTGGCAGTGCTTCTCACATGATGACTCAAGTCCCCAAATACACTTGTCTCGTGAGAGATTGCCAGGCAGGTTCCTGCCTGTGGCTCTCTTTCTCCTAGAGCTTAGGCTTCTAGGGAGGCCAGCTGCCATTTTGTGTGCAATCCTTTGGAGAAGACCCTGTGGTGAGTAACTGTGGGCTGTGAACAGTGGTCCTATGAGCGACCTTGGAAGCAGATCCTCCAACCCAACCAAGACTTAAGGTGACCGCAGCCCCAGGTGATACTTGACTGCAGTCTCCCGAGCCAGATGCACCCAGCTAAGCCTCCCTCAGATTTCTGACACTGTGAGGTAATCAATACATTTTTCTTGTCCTAAGCGACGCCATTTGGGGTTAATTTGTTATGCAGCAATAGATAACATGTACAACCTTTTTTGCTCTTTCCTAATCTTCCATCTGCCAAGTAGGCACTTAGTTGTTGTGGAGTGAATAAATGAATGAGGAATGAGTAATACATTGTCTTTGACTGTGAAAGGTAGTCCAATTGCTTCTTATAGCACACATTTGCTTTTGTTAGGGAAACTTTATATATCCATATTGATTGCCTACAGAGCTGGAAATTGCCAATGGCCACACTTACACTTTTCAGTGTAAGTATGGTATAACCCCATAAAAAGATTTTGTGTTTTCCTGACATGTTATATACTTGGCTGTTTTGCTGTTTGTAGTATTTATTTTTACCTATTTACTTCTCACCTCTTTAAGTCACTTTAGTTGGTATCTGGGAATTATAAAAATATTTTAAAGTGGACTGATTTTTTACTACCCAATCACTGGGTTATGATTTTGAACTCTCCATTAGAGGATATATATATATATAATCTAGAAGTAATTTTTATGCCAGTCAACTCTGTTCAATGTATTTGTTTTGGATCTCTAGTGCCCAAATTATTTTTTCTATTCTTTATGTTCAGTTCAGTCACTTGGTCGTGTCTGACTCTTTGCAATCCCATGGACTGCAGCATGCCAGGCCTCCCTGTCCATCACCAACTCCTGGAGTTTACTCAAACTCATGTCTATTGAGTCAGTGATGCCATCCATCCATCTCATCCTCTGTCATCCCCTTCTCCTCCTGCTTTCAATCTTTCCCAGCATCAGGGTCTTTTCAAATGAGTCAGTTCTTTGCATCAGATGGCCAAAGTATTGGAGTTTCAGCTTCCAGTGAATATTCAGGACTAATTTTCTTTAGAATGGACTGGTTGGATCTCCTTGCAGTCTAAGAGACTCTCAAGAGTCTTGTCCAACACCACAGTTCAAAAGCATCAATTCTTTGGTGCTCAGCCTTCTTTATGGTCCAACTCTCACATCCATACATGACTACTGGAAAGATTATGTAGAAATGTACTAATTCACTGAAACCAAGTCAAACCAGAAAGAGTGCGTTTCTTGGAATTTCTTTTTTAGTAACAACAGGTTAAAAAAAAAAAAGGATAAGTGAAGACATTCTAGGTAGTGTTTCTAGATACTTCTCACCTGCTGTACATATCATCCAGGGCTGTCATTATGGGGGGATCTTTTTCCCTAGTTCCCTCAGAGGTCACTCCTGGTCTTCTTGCTCCCCTCACTTATTCCTTTCAGCGGAGGAGTGCCTTGACCGATGTGAGTTTGGGTGAGTAGATAAGCATGCATGGCTCAGTCCCTTTCCCTTTCTTGGCTCAGGGAACCCTAAGGGTGGTCTACTCTTGGCCATGGTGAGGTTGGTGTGTACTTCCTGTGACTCTGGAGAAGGCAATGGCAACCCACTCCAGTATTCTTGCCTGGAAAATCCCATGGACAGATGCAGTCCATGGGGCCGCTGAGAGCCGGAAATGACTGAGCAACTTCACTTTCACTTTTCACTTTCATGCATTGGAGAAGGAAATGGCAGCCCATTCCAGTGTTCTTGCCTGGAGAATCCCAGGGACGGGGGAGTCTGGTGGGCTGCCGTCTATGGGGTCGCACAGAGTCGGACACGACTGAAGCGACTTAGCAACAGCCTGTGACTCAGTGAGTTAGCAAATGCTGTGGATGCCCCATCTCTCTTCTCCCAGCCTTCACCTGGACAGGCAGAAGGTTGCTTGTTACCAATGCCTGCACTCCCTTAGTATGTGTGCCTGGCCATAGGAATGTGTTTGGCCCATGCACAGGACAAGCTGGAAGTGCCCTAGAGCTGAGGTCCCTAGAGGCAGCTCTCTAACGAGCTGGGTGGGAGTTGATGCATGTAGACACTGGGGTGAGGAACTCTCAGAGATGAGTTCTCTTCTTACTCCCAGAAATGCCCAGCTGGGTGGAGCTCAGGTTGCCCACATTGGTAACTGGCTTTAGCACACACTCTTTGCTGGCTTTATTCCCCTCCCTGTCCCATTCCCTCACTCTTCTAATATTTGGATTAGCTCCCAAATAAACTGTTGCTTGTGGTCAAACCCTTGCCTTGGGTCCTGCTTCTAGGTAAATCTGTTCAGGGTACATTACTAGGGACCCTTGCTGCCTCCCGCCAGACTTGCCTCCAGCAGCTCACGTCAAGCTGACATTTGTGGTCTCGTTTGCCTGACTTCTGTTTATCTCGATTAGTTCAGAACTCAGGAGAATAATCGTTTATATTATTAGAGCTTCTTCTTAAATCCCCATAACTGGTACTTTTCTACTTCTCCTAGTTTCTTTGAATTTAATTTTAAAAATATAAAATTAAGCCCTAGCAAGCAAACATCAAGTGAATTTGGCTCACAACCCACTCTATTCCTGCCAAAGACATGAGGAAAAAATATATATATATTCTGATATATGACAAGTATATAACTTCTGTTTTGTTTACAATGGTATAGTCTCATGACAAGTTTAATATTCTTAGCCTAGAATTTGACAAAAATTGCTTTAATTGACTGTATTGAATGTTTTAATTTTTTTTTTCTGTTGGATAACTGTATTTGTCTCATTGTTCTACCTTTATTTGGTGATTTTCTCTGGAAACTGAAAACATAGTAGCATATGGCTCTTTGTTTATTTGTTCTTAGAGTTGAGTCAGAAAGATTTACAAATGGGAGCTTGTTGCTGAAGTTAATTCATGTGTAAACGGATTAATTATTTAGCCTTATCTCCTCATCTGTAAAATGGACGTGGAATTATTATACCTACACAATAGGAAAGCATAATGTGGTAAAAATATTAATTTTTATTTCTTCAAGGATAATTTTGTTTTTGAGGCAAAGAGTGGTAGCTAATTCTTGAGAATATGGCTAATTTGAAAGTACAGGTGAGGCCCCCACAAGAAACAATGACTTCATAATAGAAAAATATGAAATTTTCTAGAAGGTACCCATCTGTTCTAAGCATAGTATTATAATTTTAGGTCTGATTGAAATGAAGGGGAATTGATTATTTTCACTTGATTCTTTGTGGCAGTCTCAATTCCCTAAATAGGGGGACCTTTTCTAAAATTGCCAGTAAGAATTTGAGCAAGGTTATTTGCATGGAGAGAGTGGATAAGTCAGTAAAAATTCCCTGGGATTAATCAATTAATTAATTGTGTTCCTCCAATAGCTGTCCACTTCATGGGATGCTTGAGTTTATCCCAAGTGGAAATGCATGTGATGGCCAAGTTTATGAAAATAATTTACTATTTGCTGTGTATCTAATCAATAGGCACCATTGTTTCTTTCTCCCTTGATGAGGCATTGGTTAACTAAGATAGATGTTCTCTGATAATATGAGAAAAATTGGTAGTTCATTTATCATGGTCTTCATTAACAAATTTTTTTGGTAATTTTTGTATTTGAAATTCCCTTTATTATCATTACTTTTCATCATTATTATTAAAACATGTCCAGAATGTTATCTCCTAGTGTAAATTTAGACAAGTTATCTTTTTTAAACACCCAAACTTGATTTTATTTTCTAGCTTTCACTGACACCTGGTGGCCTCTAGGGAAGGAAAGCCATGCTAGGTTGTCCTTGGGACAGTAGCCTGGTGTCTTCTGTATAATGTGTTCAGATCTCAGAGAATCTTTACTTTCTCATTGAAACAGTACATTCTTTCTAGAGCCCCTGCCATGACCATCTACCTTCCGTATCGTGTTTCCAGTGATGGATTTCCTTTGTTTGCTAAGGATTTTCATTATCAAAATTTTTATTTTTGCTGAGGTTAAGTTTACTTTCTATTTTATATGGCTATTAACCTTCTCCATATTTCTTGTTTTCTTTCTTTAATAGAATCTTGCTGTTGCTATTTTGGAGAGAAGTTGAGACCAGATGACCCATAAGATGTGTTGATATTCTAGATTGTATTGGGTCTGCCTTTTCAACTTCAGAATTTGTGTGTGTGTGTTTAGGGAGAGGAGGAATTAGAACAGAAGAATTCAGTGTTCACTCCGAGTCTTTTTTTTTTTTTTTTCCTTTGCCCTGGGGTCATAAAGAAACTGTCCTGGAGATTGAAATTGAGTTGGTTTAGAAATGGCCAATTGTAAGCCTATTTGTATTCTAGGATACTGACCCTACCTCTCCTCTTCTGTAAGTGGTAATAGGTAAAAAACTGAATCAGGGAAAACAAATCATTTTTAAATAAAGAACCAGTAGTTTCCAAAACTGAGGACTCCTTAGTTGGAAGTTAAGGCAAAATTCCTACTGCTTCCATCTGAATCTAGACCTTGCACTAGCCTTGGAGAGAGTTGAGTCTGCAATGCAGACAGTAAACTGACTATAAGCTTTGTAGAGGATCTTGGTTTGCCTTAATTCCATGTTGGCCTACTTGGGTAGCAAGACTCTAATAGCCTTGGAATAGGCTTTTGTCTCTCACTAATGCAAACCAAAACAAACACTCAGTCATGGTTCACAGGCACCCAAAAATAATTTTTTGTCTACATACAAACGTCACGATTATTACTGCATCTGTTTAAACTTTATTCTAGCAAATAGAATATTTGACACATAGGGTAGAAATAGTGGAGATAATAGGCAAGAAGCTGTATGGCTAACGACTCACTAAGATATATCAGAAATTGGTGTTAGTTTGGTCTTCCTTTAAGCACTTTCATAGTCGAGCAGAATCTTCAGAATTGGTTTTTGGACACATACCCCCAGGCTGCCGGCCTCCGGAATAAAGTAAACTTTTTGTTTCTACCAGAAAGAAACATTCATGTTAGTTTGCAAGGTGGAGGGAGATTGATGAGAATTTAGTCACTAATTATGTTGAATTCCTGTATGTAAATGAAATTGACTTAATAGGTACTAAAAAAAAGTGCTATTTGAAAATTCAAGGAGGATCTGAATAAAGGAAGAGTATGTGACTGTTTCCTGTGGAAGCACACTTCCTACTAAAATTACTGTCTCATCACAAACTCTCCACATGCTCAGCACCATGCTATGGGAACTCCTCAGTCAATTTCCCCTTTAAAGGGTATATTAGAGTTCTCCAGAGAAGCTCCATCAGTAGACTCTATACCTACAGATATATCTGAGGGGATATGTTATAGGAACTGACTCATGATTGTGGAGGCTAAATCTCATAGTCTGCCATCTGCAAGCTGGAGGCTCAGGAAAGCCAGTGGTATAATTCAGTCCAAGTCTAAAGGCCTGAGAACTAGGGGGGCCAATGGTGTAACTACCAGTCTGAGCATAAGGCCTGAGAACCCGAATGGTAAGTGCAATGGTGTAAGCCCAGGAGTTCAAAGACCCAAGAATCAGGAGATCTGATGTCTGATGACAGGAGAAAATGGGTGTCCCAGCTGCAAAAGCAGGAGGGGAGGGTGAGAGAGAGAGGTTTACCAGCTTTCTGGGCATCCTTGAGCCCAGTGACGTTAAAATAGAAAATTAACTGTCTACCTCCTGGTAGCTACAATGGTAAAGAATCTGCCTGGGTTTGATCCCTGGGTCAGGAAGATCCTGGGAGAGGGGAATGGCTACCCACTCCAATATTCTTGCCTGGAGAATTCCGTGGACAGAGGAGCCTGGTGGGCTCGCAAAGAGTCGGACGTGACTTAGTGACTAACACATTCAGTGACACTTAGCATATAATTCTTTTCTTCTCTTTTCATGAGAAATAGGATTAACAAACTGTGCTAGTCGTTTATTCTTCTTAAACGAGTCACTGTAAAATATATTCTGTATATTACACAAGTGGAGAAAACGTGAATTGTGTAAACATTTCTGAGATTAAAATTGCCCAAAATTCTGCATGTTGTTTAATGAGTCTATAATAGGTTAGAAAGAGACTTGCCCCTTTATGTCTCAAAACAAGTAAAAGAGTTGTGATTCGATAGAACAGTTGAGATCCAGGTGGTATTAAAAGGATGTTTAACACTGCCTCACTTTTTGTAGCTATCAGTTGGTCAAGGCCATGAGGTTTGGCTGTGGGTTGTACACGTGCCTTAGGAATCCTGGATCACTCAAGTGGGGGAGACACACAGTGGGCTCAGAGCAGGGGCAGGGCTGTTGTTTTCTGGGTAAACAGACAAAAAGGGATGGTAGAACCTGCCTGGCTGGTCTAATTGTCCTAAGTTTCCACCTCACTGTAATTAAAACAATGCCAAATCAAGTCTTACCTGGAATGGGGAAACGCCTCTAGTTTTGTAAAGCTCCTAATGTCTTTGGCAAAAAGATTTGACAGGTCCTGAAACAGTGCTGGAGAGACACCCTTGGCAAATGCCTTGTTTCTGCGACAGCCCAGGGTCTGTCTGTCTGTTGAGCTGCTGTAATACCACGAAGGCAGAAACCATGCTTTACTCATCCACGAGTCCTCACAACTAACCCATCAGAAGACACACAACTGAGAGATAAATGGGCGCAAGTTAGGGTTCTGTGGGGAAAGAGTGGGAGTTGAATCTAGAAGGTTAGAGTGATGATGGGCAACTCATGAAGGATCTTGAATGAACCCTAGCAACTGTGTGGTTGATTTTAAAAGTAAAAAAAAAATTTTAGTTGAATATTTGAATCTGAAGCTGTAATACTTTGAAATTCAGGTGGTGGTTTAGCTACTAAGTCATGTCCAGCTCTTGCAACCCCCTGCCTGCCAAGCTCCTCTGTCTATGGGAATTCTCCAGGCAAGAATACTGGAGTGGGTTGCCATTTCCTTCTCCATGAAATCCAGGAGAGGCACATGATTGGAGAACTATGGTTTGCAGAGAACTAAATCTCTGTGAGATTTAGGAGCTTATCTAACTGAGACACGATAGTGTCTCAAAGAGTGAAGAGTTAAGAATGGGTTTTTTACCAAGTCTCTCAAGGTCAGGTGTTCACGGGAGCTCTTGGCCAGAGTCGGATCATCGAGAATTCCTGTCTGCATTCTTGGAGTGCCCAAAGTGCCAACTGTCTGTGGTTTTGATTAAAGATAGATCTATATGCCTCACATGCCAGACTTGCAGGCTGTGGAGTTGACTTTCTGCCATGAAATGTTAGCAGCCCTGGCTTTTGTGCTGACGCACACGGATCATCCCACAGCTGGGAGGAGGCTTCGGGTCTGCCTGAGAGCAGGGGAAATATGTTTGTTCAAATAGCCTAGACCTTCAAGCCACTAATTGTCTAGGGAGGCGTTCATATCCTCGTGTAAAAAGCATCCTAAGAGACCTATTAAAACTTTGTTAGGGATGGCCACCAGTCTGGCTACTTTCAGCTTATTACAGTTTGAGAAGGCTGGAAAAATTCTATACCAGCAAAGGCCTTTTGTGCCCTGGCCTCCAAGGAAAGAGGGGTAGACAATTTAATCAAGTTCATTAATGAAACTATCAATACAAGAGAATGTCTGATAGATGTTTAGGTGTCATATCAAGCCTCCATGTAAAAGAGTGTCACAGTAACTTTAGAACTTCTTCAGATCAGTTAACCATGTTGCTTAAAAGTCGTCAATGGTTCTTAATTGATTCTAAAGTAACGTTCAAACTCTTCAATGTGATGTTCAAAGCTCTTCAAAATTTGTTTTCAAAGTTCCTTTTCGTTGTCTTCATGTGACTCTTCTCATCTGTTTGTTCCCCAGCCTGTAGGCACTCGGCAGAATTTCACACCTGTCTAGCTACTTCTACTATGTTCTCTAAAATAATCTGCATTTTAAAAAATTGTGGTAAAGTATGTATAACAGAAAGCTCACTGTTTTAATCAACTTACAGTGTAAAATTCAGTGCATTAGGTATGTTGATAATATTGTACAACTGTCATCACAGTCTAGTTCTAGAACTTTCTTTATCACCGCGAAAAGAAGACCATACCAGTTAAGTAGTCACTCCTCCTGTCCTTGCACCCTTTCCCTCCTAGCCCTTGGCATCCAATGATGGGCTTTTATCTTTATGGATTTATCTATTATGGATATTCTATACAAATGGAATCATAGAGTAAGTGGTCTTAGGGTGTCTAGCCTCTTTCACCTCACATAAGTTTTTCAAGGTTTATCCAAGTAGCAAGTATTGGTAATTCATTTCTTTTTAAAGCTAAATAATACTCCATGGTATGGATTTATCTCACTTGGTTTATCCATTCGTCCGTTGTGGACATTTGGGTTATTTCCACCTTTTGGTACAGTGAGTAGATCTGCTTTGAAAATTTGCATACAAATTTTCTTTTGTGTATGTATACACACACACATACATACACACCTAGGAGTGAAATTGCTGAATCCCTGTAATAGTTTTATGTTTAGCTTATTGAGGAGCTGCCAAACTGTTTTCCACAGTGGCTCTACCATTTTACATTTCCATTAGCAGTGTATGAAGGTTCCAGTTTCTCTACATCCTCACCAACAGTTATTTTCTGTTTTTTATCATGGCCATCCTAGTGGGTATGAAGTGGTATCTTGTTTTGATTTGCATTTTCCTAGTGACTAGTGATGGTGAGCATCTTTTCACGTGGTTGGTGGCTATTTGTATGTCTTATTTGGAGGAATGTCTATTCAAGTCCTTTGACCATTTATAATTGTCTTTTTGTTGTTTTTGTAAGAATTTTTTCTATATTCTAGATATTAGACCTTATCAGATATATGGTTTGTAAATATTTCCCCTCATTCTGTGCATTGACTTTTTCACTTCCTTAATGTGTCCTTTGATGTATAAGTTTTCAACTTTGTTGAAGTCCAATTGATGTATTTTTTCTTTTGTTGCTATGCTTTGGGTATTGTATTTCAGCAATCATTGACAAATCCAACATCACGAAGATTTTCCCCTATGCTTTCCTCTAATAGTTTTTCTCATTTGGATCTTTGGTCCATTTTGAGTTAATTTTGTGTGTGTTGTATGGTAAGGGTCCAACTTATTCTTTTGAATGTGGATAATCAATTTTCTTAGCACCATTCATTGAAGAGACAACCCTGCAGTTTTGACATTTGCTTGGAATGCTTTCAGTTTTCTATTTTTTTTTAAAGTGAAACATGTTTTTCCCTGATCATACTGTCTTTCTGGCCATACTCTCAAATAGAGGACCTTTCCCCCCTACTTTCTCCTCCTCGTTGATCCTGGGAAAGTCATTATATGTTAAGCTTCTATTTTATCTGCTTCTTTCTCAGTTTTCCCCATAAACCCTTCTTACTGTTTTTCTTTGAACTCCCAGTGTTATTCACTTAATACCACTTTCTCACCATCTTCATTGCTATTATCTACATATTCCATCGTATTCGAGGACTTCAACACTTGGGTATAGACAAAGACTTTTCTGTATCACTGTTTTCATCTTTGTAAGACTTCAAACATTGTATTGATGACTGGCCTCTTCATTCTTCAACTGTCACAATGCCAGGAACTTGATCTTCCATTTTCACAGCCATAATTAGTGAGGCCACAATTTAGACAGCATAGCTCTTTTATGGAAACAGCTTCTTTTATGTGGTAAAATTCTGAACTCCTTCTCAACATAGCCTTACTTCTGTCTTGTGTTTTTTTGTTGTTGTTATTATTGTTGAATTTGATCTTAGCTTATGCATCATTTATGACCTTTCTGCTACTCCTAATTCTCCTAAAACAACAGATATAAACATTACTTTAAATTTTAATACAACTTCAATCTTTCAGAAAAACTGTGAAAATAGTACACTCTGTACTTCAGATTCACCACTTATTCACATGCCAGCTCTTTTGCTTTATCATTCCTTTTCTCTTTGTGAATCATTTAAAAAATAAGTTGCAAATCACCCTTTATCCTAAATATTTCAGAGTGCATTTCCTAGAACAAGGATATTCCCTTGCATAAGTATAGTAAAATGATCCAAATCAGTTTATTTACTACTGAGTATTATTTCTCATCTAATTTATATTCTATATTCAAAGCTAATTTTCCAATAATGTCTTCTTTTTTCCTTCCATCCCAGTATTATGCATTACTTTCAGTTTCTCTGTATCTTCAGTATCTTTTAACCTGAAAGTGAAAGTAGCTCAGTCGTGTCCGACTCTTTGGGACCCCATGGACTATAGTCCATGGAATTCTCCAGGCCAGAATACTGGGGTGGGTAGCCTTTTCCTTCTCCAGGGGATCTTCCAAACTCAGGGGTCGAACCCAGGTCTCTCTCATTGCAGGCATATTCTTTACCAGCTGAGCCACAAGGGAAGCCCAAGAATACTGGAGTGGGTAGCCTATCCCTTCTCCAGTGGATCTTCCCAACCCAGGAATCAAACCAGGGTCTCCTGCATTACAGGCAGATTCTTTACCACTTGAGCTATCAGGGAAGCCTTTAACCTGGAACAGGTTCTCAATCACTTTTGTCTTTCTAGACCTTGATATTTTTTAAGAGCGCGTGTGTGTGCTAAGTCACTTCAGTTGTGTCCCACTCTGCGACCCCATGGACTGTAGCCCTCCAGGCTACTCTGTCCATGGGATTCTTCAGGCAAGGATACTGTAGTGGGTTGCCATTCCCTTCTCCAGGGGATCTTCCCCACCAGGGAATCAAAAGTGCATTTTTTTATGTCTCCTGCATTGGCAGGCAGTCTTTACCACTAGCACCACCTGGGAAGCCCTGTTAATAATTGTTTTGATGTCCAGACTTCCCAAGATGTGGTCAGGGAGGTTTCTTCATGCCAGTTCTTGTGTCCTCTGGGCATAACTCCATTGTTCTTTGAACAGTTCCTTACTTTCTGGCAAAGGAAGATGCTGTAGATTTACCTTCTACTTTTCTTATTCTGTGGTTTCCGAGAAACCCTGATTCCTTCTTTGTGAGAAATGGTATTTTGAAATCAAGATCTATGTGTGCCCATTGTTCCTCAGGCGCCAGTGCTTCTGTGTTTACTCAGCGGAAAGAGCTGTGTGTGTATGCTTGTTGTGTTTCTGTATTTATTTACTCTGTCATTTATTGATCTATGTCAAATACCCCAAGTTTTTACTAATACTGTTAACTGCAATTTATAGTTCTCCATTTCTATATTTGTAATTTATTCTCCAACCAACCAGCCAGTGAGAAGCCTGGCTCCTGTTATTCTCAATATATTGTCCTATTTGCTCAATCCTGCAATATATACAAAATAATTTGAGATTTGCTAACACACATCACTGAACTGGGTAAAGGAGGAAGCCTTAAAACATGTGAAGGAGTTTGGAACTCTAACAAAACTGTACTGTAGGCCTGAACTTAAGTGCTTGGGCTGGACTGAGAACTGATCTAGAATTGACCATCAGCAGAAATGAGGCTATATAGTTAGTTATAGAGAAGAGGCCTATATATTTTCATACTCAACCATGTATTTAAAATTCTAATACAGTTATAATAACTTACATATTTAATTTAAAATTAGTGTGTAAGTATCTAAAAAGATCTGATCTTCATCTCTCTATTGTTGGACTTTGTAAAATACAAAAATGCTCTAGGAAAACACACTAAATCTGGTATAAATTAATAATTTGTACATAAAATCTAGTAGAATATTTAACTGTCCGATAAATATTTGAGTAGTAGAGTATTTAAATGATCGAATAATCTTTGCTCATTTGGTTCAGTGTTATTTTTGTAAATTTCTGAGTGTAGATTAATTTGTGTTTTAGTGAAGTTTATTTTATATTGTTTTAGTGGTAGCAAACTGTAGCCTGTGGGGAAAATTGGGGCATGTTATCTATTTTTGAAAATAAAGTTTTATTGCAGTATAACAACTCCCATTTTGTTTATAAATTGTCTACCATTGCTGTTGCAACAGAAAATTTGGCTTGCAAAGCCTAAGATGTTTATTATGTTACTCTTTGCAGAAAAAGTTTGCCAAACTCTAGACTAAGATTTAATCAAAGCAAAGTGTATTTGTAATCTTGCTTTCACATTATTAAGTAGAGATTGTTTTATTTCCCTTCGAGCATATTTAGGTCTTATTTCATTAAGGCATGATGCTTTCCAAACACAGTGCTTGGAACGTTGCAAAGAATGAATATCCTCTAAGAAATGGAGCATCAAGGAGAATATTAATTCTAGAACTCAAGCTGACATTTATAGCTATATAGCAATTTTCTTTAGCTTGTTATGAAAACTAAAATACTTGCTACAGTAGCTAGAAAAGAACATCTGCTGTTTGGTTGAGAAAAGTTCAGTGAAGTATTTCTTGTGTCACTTTTGACTTCCATATACTAACACCATCCCATTGCAGTGCAGATTTCTGCTCTTCAGAGTTAGTTTTCACAGAGAGTTGAAGTTAGACCTAGTGAACATTATGATGTATAGACAGGAAAGTGTGACGGTGCCTTCCTATGAAATGACTTGATAACTTACAAAGATCAAGTCCATATGGCAAACCCTACATGTCAGGCCTGACATCCTATTGATTTCCCTTTATCTAATCTTAAAATGTATTCTTAACAAGCATCTTCTATTCCAGCTGGATTAATTTCTTTTTGTCTGCTCTATATGCTACTCCCATTTTTTTACTTCAAAATATAGGCTCTTCCTTATAGCCATGAAAATACTCTTGTAAGGAATTATTGGGGTGAGGACCAGAAGTCCATCTTTGGATAGAGGCTCTGTAAGTAATAGTGTCTCAGACTGGACAGGATTGAAATCTATATTCATTTTAGAAAAGAAGACAATGTTTGAAATAATAGAAAAGGAAAAAAAATGAAACATTCATACTGCCTCCCTACTTTCCCACTGAGTTACTAATTTTACACCTTTTGTATAAATACCTTTTTATAAATTTTCTGTGTACACTTTTTTTTTCAATTTCAAAATAATTTTACTAGATTTTCCTTTTTTTCTTTCATACTCTGTCTTCCTTGATTAGTCTCTTCATCAGGTAAGCCCATATAATTAAATTTGTTCTCTCTGTGCTTATAAAATCATCTGTTGACCCAAATACATGTGTGTGTGTGTGTGTGTGTGTATACAGTTCAATCACTCAGTTGTGTCTGACTCTTTGTGACCCCATGGACTGCAGCACACCAGGCTTCCCTGTCCATCACCAACTCCTGGAGCTTACTCAAACTCATGTCCACTGAGTTGGTGATGCCATCCAACCATCTCATCCTTTGTTGTCCCCTTCTCCTCCCTTTAATCTTTGCCAACATCAGGGTCTTTCTCAATAAATCAGGTCTTAGCATCAGGTGGCCATAGTATTGGAGTTTCAACTTCAGCATCAGTCCTTCCAATGAATATTCATGACTGATTTCCTTTAGGATTGACTGGTTGGATCTCCTTGCAGTCCAAGGGACTCTCCAGAGTCTTCAACATCACAGTTCAGAAGCATCAATTCTTTGGTGGTCAGCTTCCTTTATAGTCCAACTCTCACATCCATACCTGACTACTGGAAGAACCATAGCTTTGACTAGATAGACCTTTGTTGGTAAAGTAATGTCTCTGCTTGTAAATATGCTGTCTAGTTTGGTGATAACTTTTTTTCCAAGGAGAAAGTATCTTTTAATTTCATGTCTGCAGTCACCATCTGCAGTGATTTTGGAGCCCAGAAAAATAAAGTCAGTCACTGTTTCCACATCTATTTGCCATGAAGTGATGGGACCAGATGCCATGATCTTAGTTTTCTGAATGTTGAGTTTTAAGCCAAGTTTTTCACTCTCCTCTTTCACTTTCATCAAGAGGCTCTTTAATTCTTCACTTTCTGCCATGAGGGTGGTGTCATCTGCATATCTGAGGTTATTGATATTTTTCCCAGCAATACACATATTTATGTATATATGTTCATGTGTATATACATATAGACATGAATGTATACATTCAACAAACTCCAGGAGATAGTGAAGGTCAGGGAAGCCTGACATGCTGCCATCCATGGGGTCACAAAGAGTTGGGCACGACTGAATGACTGGACAACAACAACATACGTTCACAGTAACTATTTACAGAACTGAGACCACATTACACTCATTTTCTGCATGTTGCTTTTTTCCACTCATGGTTCTTGCAGAAAGTCTACCAGCTCATTTGTTACACCTGTGCCTGTTACCGGTGCTCACTTTATTTCTACTAGAATATGCTGTGATTTTGGCTTCAACCCTGCAGTTCAGTGTTTGCTCTTCCCAGTCCTGGAGGCTCCAGACAGGCCCCTCTGCCTGGGGATGGGAAAGGGATGGCATGAGAATGTTGCAGCGCCTTGCTCCAGGTTTGGCCCAAAGCTGGCCCACCTGAGGGTCCCCCATCCCTTCCTCTCCAGGTGGCAGAGCCCCATCTATTTCAGGGGGCAAGAGTGGTTTTGGTTGTGGAAGGGAGACAAGGTGCCCATGACCACAGCAGGTGTGGGGACAGAGTCCAGTGGGGCAGGACTCCTCTGGGCCGTCAGCGGCCAATGGTGGGCTTGTTTCATGGACACACAGTTTTTATTTTTTAAACATAAAAATTAGGTGGCACCATTTGTATTGTAATGTAATCCAGTCATGAGTATCTTTCCATATTGATAAACAACAACTAGTAACCTTTGATGTGTTTTATATACCTGCCACAAAATTTGTGTAAAGCATCACTCTATCCTTTGATCCTTTCGTTGATTCCAGGTTTTATTACTATTCATGATGCTGTGAAAAATATATGTATCTAAGTACTTGATCAAATACTTCTTTAGGCCAATTATAAGATCAAAAGATCTGAACAATTCTGATGCTTTTGGTACCTATTACCAAATTGCCTTCTGAAATGGTTATACCATTTCACTTTCTCTGGAGCACAGGAGCATGCCTGTTTTCAACACCATCACCATGACCAAGTTATCTAATTTAGTGACTTTTAAATTTTTTCTTGACTATGACCCGAGTAGGAAAAAAACACTTTATACTGTGACTTAGAATGCATACATTCATATACACATAATACATATACATAAACACATATTTAAGGAAAACAACATTTATGCAAAATAATGCTAACCACAACTGTATAAAATGCATTTGATTCATTTTATTCTGTTTCATTTAAACAAATGCTGACTGAGATCGACCAAGTAGATTTCGTAAGTGATATTAAACTGGAAGAAATGGTGGAATTTTAGGGTAAAAGAAATATGACCTAAAAAGTATTCTACCAGCCAGAGCAAAGGTCTGTAACAAGATGAAATTTAACACAGTTATTGTGAAGCTCCTCAATCCGCATAAACCTCACCACCAATACCACCAGCACCTGTGTCTAGGCTTTCCAACCACACGACACTCATCCTGCCCTCATGTACTAAAAATCTTTTGAACTTTCAGATGTTCTTAATGGTTTCCACTCCTGATTCATCATAAAGTTTGCCTTATTCTCCTCAACATGCTCCCTGAGTCTTAAAAAAAGCCCATATTGGTGATGACCCTTCCAGCATCTAGCACCATTCCTCTGCCTTCTCACTTTTAGGTGCCTTCAAATTTAATTCAGGTACCCTTCTCTGTCCTTAGAATTATCTTCTATCTCATTATTACTTTTGTCAAAGTGTCATTCTGCCCCTGAGCATCCATCCTTTCACTTTCTGTCTTCCTTCTATGTGCTAATAACCTTCATACAATCTCTGCTTGACTCTTTCCTTAGAATGATGTTAAGATGCTCCTCAAACCCTAAATCCAAGGGGCTGTGTTTGGCCCATCAAATGTGCTTGGGAATTTCTAATTTTAGGAAAAGACATGGGTATTCCCTTCTCCCATCCCTATCATCCTCATGAAGACCTTCATGGAAGTGGACTTTACTGGCTAACTTTGGCAGAGTCATCAAAACCTGACTTTGCTCTTGATCCTCAGAGCATATCATGTATTGCCTCCAGAGCTCAGGATTACTGCCCACTTGTTTCCCACTTGGTAATAGCCAGTGGTTTACAAACTGTGATCAGGAGGCCCAGGAGTTTCATAAAGACCTTTATGTGCCTGAGCAGGAGGGAGATAGACTAGTGGGGGGGGGCGGGCGGCGGGGAGCCTCCAGAACTCCAAGTCCCTGCAGTGAAGCTGCCACACTTTAAAAACTTTTTCTATGCCGGGCTTCCTTCTGAAATATACTTTAACTCTCTACCAGTAACTTCCACAGCATTTCCAATTCTGAATGATAAGAAAATAAGAAAATTACCCCCAAATCATTAAATATGTTAACAATTATAATTCAGCAAGCAGTATTAAAAAGACATCAAGTCCCATTGGGACTTTTGTGTTGTTCTATTAACTCTCACATAGGTGAGTAAATGAATGGCTGGAGCAGTCTTTAAAGGATTGGGAGAGCTGACCCTGGTGGGTCTTAGCCTAATAATAGCATTGAATTTTACATGGGCAGAGAGCAAACCAGATGTTTCCTTTTAGGTACTTGTCATTTCCTACTACAGCATAAAATAGGTTGAGTGGAATTGGCTTTAAACTTGTACTTGGTCCTGTATCCAATGCTATTTCTCTGCCAAGTAAACGGAAACCCACTGCATTTTCTCCAAACAGCCCATTCCAGGTTTCTACAGCATCTCCCACCAGAGTTGGGGCCCTGAAGGTTGTTCTTAGCTTTGCTGTCTGTGAAGGTCTTACAGAGCCAGTACCAAGCCCCTAATTACAAACTGCTCTCCATGGTGGCCCCCCAAATCTGGATGACCGCTTAGTTATGAGTGCAGCTCTGAATGTAGAACTGTGTGTGTAATGTGTTAGTCGCTAGGTTGTGTCTGACTCTTTGCGACCCCGTGGACTGTAGCCCACCAGGCTCCTCTGTCCATGGAATTCTCCAGGCAAGAATACAGGAGTGGGTTGTCATTTCCTTTCCCAGGAGATCTTCCCAACACAGGGATAGAACCCGGGTCTCCTGCATCTTTACCATCTGAACCACCAGGGAAGCCCTTGAATGCAGAACGTCTGGCTTCAAATACCAGTCCTGCAGCTTCCTAGTTGTGGGTCCTTGGGCAAATTAGATCTCTCTGTGTTTCACTTCGCTCATCTAGAAAAGAGTTTTGATAAGCGTAGTACTTGGCACAGTAGTACTGGGAAATAGGGATATCATGGGAATTATATATACATAGGGCACTTAGAAAAATGCATGGTGCATAGTAACTTTTATTTATTTATCCATCCATTCATTTATTTATCCATCCATCCATTTATTTATTTGACTGCACTGGGTCTTAGTTGCAGCATGCAGGATTTAGTTCCCAGACCAGGGATTGAATCCGAGCCCCCTGCATTGGGAGCGTGGAGTCCAGGCAAGTCCCCTGGTGGTAACTTCTTAAGAAAAGTTTACTTTTCCCATGTAACTCTAATTTACTCTCATCTAAGTAAGATTGAGATTTCACTGTAAGAGAAGGCTATAGATCTTGTATTGCTATATCAAAGTAGAAAAAGTGTGAAGATAAAAACTATTCACACATTATGTGGAAAAATATTTCTTATTCATTTCTTGATGCACATGAATGTATGATGAGAATAAACAGCCAGTCTGACATGTTGTCTAGCTTTTGTAAATGACAAATCTACTCTGTAGAGATGTTTTAGAGTCTGGCATGTTCTAAACGCATCAAACATTTTCACAGGAAAAGTCCTTGTTTTGATGAGATAAATGGCTTTTTATATGACTGATTTCCTTGTCACCACTTCTCTTCTTCCTCCAGTGTCATTGCTAATAGCTTTTTAATGGAGTCTGCCACAAAGTGCTTCCACATTTAGGAACATAAAAAGCACAGAAGCATGTTGAAATGCAAGGAGAAATTGAGATCATTGAGTCCAAGGGGCCACATTTGCTGGTTCCTCTGCTTGCCCTGGAGATGAGAGGTGTCAGTACAAAGTAATACTGTTCGTAAGGACCCAGGATACTGGTGATATCCTGTGACAGAGACCTGAAAATGCTGGTCCTGATTCAAACTTGGCAGGTGTTCAGTGATGCTGTTGAGTAGATTTTGTTGTTCAGTCACACAGTTGTGTCTAACTCTTTGAGACCCCATGGACTGCAGCATGCCAGTCCTTCACAATCTCCTGGAGTTTGCTCAAACTCATGTCCATTAAGTCGATGATGCCATCCAAACATCTCATCCTCTGTAACCCTATTCTCCTCCTGCTTTCAGTCTTTCCCAGCATTAGGGTCTTTTCCAATGAGTCCTCTTTTCACATCAGGTAGCTAAAATATTGGAACTTCAGCATCAGTCCTTCCAATGAATATTCAGGGTTGATTTCCTTTAGGATTGACTGGTTTGATCTCCTTGTTGTCCAAGGGACTCTCAAGAGTCTTCTCCAACAACACAGTTCAAAAGCATCAATTCTTCAGTGCTCAGGCTTCTTTATGGTCCAACTCTCACGTCAATACATGACTACTGAAAAACCATGGCTTTGACTAGATGGACCTTTGTTGGCAAATTGATGTCTCTGCTTTTTAATATGCTGTTTAGGTTTGTCATAGTTTTTCTTCCAAAGATCAAGCATCTTTTAATTTTGTGGCTGCAGTCACCATCTGCAGTGATTTTGGAGCCCCCCCAAATAAAGTCTGTCACTGTTTCCATTGTTTCCCGATCTATTTGCCATGAAGTGATGAGACTGGATGCCACGATCTTAGTTTTTTTGAGTGTTGAATTTTAAGTCAACTTTTTTACTCTCACTTTCATCAAGAGGCTCTTTAGTTCCTCTTTGCTTTCTCCCATTAGGGCGGTATTACCTGCATACCTAAGGTTATTGATATTTCTCCCAATAATCTTGATTCCAGATTGAGTTTCATCCTGCCCAACATTTCTCATGATGTACTCTGCATATAAGTTAAATAAGTAGGGCGACAATATATAGCCTTGACATATTCCTTTCCCAATTTGAAACCAGTCTGTTGTTTCATGTTTAGTTCTAACTGTTGCTTCTTGACCTGCATACAGGTTTCTCAGGAGGCAGGTCAGGTGGTCTGGTATTCCCATCTCTTTCAGGATTTTCCACAGCTTGTTGTGATCCACACTGTGAAAGGCTTTAGTGTAGTCAATGAAGCAGAAGTGGATGCTTTTCTGGAATTCCCTTACTTTTTCTATAATCCAGTGAGTGTTGCCAATTTGATCTCTGGTTCCTCTGCCTTTTCTAAATCCAGCTTGGACAACTAGAAGTTCTCAATTCATGTACTGTTGGAGTTTAGCTTGAAGGATTTTGAGCACTATATTGCTACCATGAGGAATGAGTGCAATTGTATGGTAGTTTGAACATTCTTTGGTGTTGTCCTTTTTTGAGATTGGCATGAAAACTGACCTCTTCCAATCTGGTGGTCCCTGCTGAGTTTTCCAAATTTGCTGTCATATTGAGTGCAGCATTTTAACAGCATCATCTTTTAGGATTAGAAACAGCTCAGCTGGAATTCCATCACCTTCACTAGCTTTATTTGTAGTAATTCTTCCTAAGGCCCACTTGACTTCACATTCCAGGATGTCTAGGTGAGTGATCACACCATCGTGGTTACCTGGGTCATTAAGATCTTTTTTGTACAGTTCTTTTGTGTATTCTTGCCACTTCTTCTTAATGTCTTCTGTTAGGTCCATGCCGTTTCTGTCCTTTATTTGTGCCTATCCTTGCATGAAATGTTCCCTTGGTATCTCTAATTTTCTTGACGAGATTGCTAGTCTTTCCCATTCTATTGTTTTCCTCTATTTCTTTGCATTGATCACTGAGGAAAGCTTTCTTATCTTTCCTTACTATTATCTGGAACTCTGTATCCAGATGGATATGTCTTTCCTTTTCTCTTTTGCCTTTTGCTTCTCTTCTTTTCTCAGCTATTTGTAAGCTGATTTCCTTAGACAATCACTTTGCCTTGTTGCAGTTCTTTTTCTTGGGGATGGTTTTGGTCACTGCCTTCTGCACAATGTTATAAACCTCCACCCATAGTTCTTCAGTCAGTGTGTCTATCAGATCTAATTCCTTGAATCCATTCGTTACCCCACTGTATTATCATAAAGGCTTTGATTTAGGTCATACCTGAATGGTCTAGTGGTTTTCCCTACTTTCTTCAATTTGTCTGAATTTTGCACTAAGGAGCTCATGATTCATGATTTGAGTCACAGTCAGCTCCTGGTCTTGTTGTTGCTGACTATCTAGAGCTTCTCCATCTTTGGCTGCAAAAATTATAATCAGTCCAATTTTTATATTGACCTTCTGGTGATATCCATGTGTAGAGTAGCCCCTTGTGTTGTTGGATGAGGGTGTTTGCTATGACCAGTGTGTTCTTTTGGCCAAACTCTGTCATCCTTTACCCTGCTTCATTTTGTACTCCAAGGCCAAACTTAGGTACCAAAAAGAACACTTCTGTGTCATCAGCGGATCACAGGCTGCTCCATGTACTCAAGCAATCATGCCACGTTTTTACTTTCTAGAGTCAGAGGTGACCTAATAAGTGCCATACTTAAGTATACTGTTTTCAATAACTCTTCTTATATGACTGGATATCTCTGTTTCTATTTATCCTGATAAAGTGTGTGCAGGTATTGAATCTTGAGCTTTGACTCTTTTAAATGCATGCACTGCATGTTGCCTCCTCTCTGGATAACTCTGTACCATTGGAAGAGGTCATAGAGATCGCCATTGTATTGGGTTGACCAAAACATTCATTCATTTAGGTTTTTCCTTTCCCTCTTATGGAAAACCCCAAATGCGCCTTTTGGCCAACCCAGTATTTGGCAAGAAGAGTAAACCTTTTAGGTGGAGTGCTAGGTCAGGCTTGGACTCTAAAAACCATTATTTTTGTCATTTTTTGTTTGCATCCTCAGATAACACTATCCCCTTTGCTCCTGCTTGAAATCCAACTAGCGGTAGCTGTAATGAAAGCTCTCGCCTTACTGATCAGCAGGGTGATGACGGTGTTTAATTGTTTCTCTGCTATACATATTGGTTCCACACAAAAACTGAAGCTATAAGGGAAAAGACCAGAGAGGGAGAAAAAAGAGAATAGTTTATAGCGTTTGTGTTAAGTGGGGTTATTTTGGTTGAAAAGAACAGAAACCATCTAAAATGAATTTCAGGCAGAGATTTCTTCATAAGAACACTCAGTGAAGCATCCCAAGGACAGGAATGCTTATGTGCTTCAGGAAAGGCAGGATTCAGGAATCTGAACCCTTGTTAAGACCTTGATTTTTCTTTCTGTTCCTCAATCTGTGCAGATTTATCGTTTGATCTTACTTACATGATGGAGTACGGTCACACACTAACAGCTCCCAGGCTTTGTAGACACACAAGGAAAGGGTGTCTCTGAGTCTCTTGATTCAGGTCTCAATTTCTAAGGAAGGAAACTCACTAACTAGCAGGCAGATGACGTGTTGTCACGTGACAGCTCCTGCAACAACCACCCAGGTCATGAAGGGATCAATTCCTAGGAAAGGAATGCTGGGCTCATGCTCCCAGAGGTGATCATTTTGGATATTTTACCCCAACTTTTTTTTTCTCAAGCCAGTTTTGAATTAATCTCTACAAATTTCCATTGCTGTCACCTCCCAAGTTACTCATCTGAAAGAAGCAAAACTCCCACATGCCCTAACTCCACCTCACTGGGAGGTGAAGGAGATGTCAGCATCAGGGAATTAGGGGAAAGAGTCTGCTATTCCACGTTGGTGTCTGTTGTGTTCTTTTTTCTGTTCCCATTCCAGCCTCACCCTTATAGACCTACATGTTCCAGAACTTTTAGCTTTCTCTCTCCTCTGATTGTTGTGGTTGCCTTTCTGTGCACGTTTTCCACTTCTTGAACCTTGAGTTTTTGACATGAGAAATGATTTCCAGCAAAATAGTTGTGTTATTTATTAATGAAGTTCGACATGTCTCGTCAGCTTAAATGTTAAGGTTGTAAATTTCATCTGTATCATATCCCATGTCCTCTGGTGCTAAATACCGCACATGAATTTCTGCCTGAAATTCATTGATAGACTGTGGTATATTAAGAAACTGCTTGTTTTGTTCAGGTTTTGAAAAATGTTTGGAGGAAGCCAGGTTATTCTTGACTAGTAAAAAAAGGATGAAAATATAAGTTTTTTAAAATTTGAGAGCCCACCTTCTCAGAAAGCAATTAAATCCTTTCTGTGAGAAGTTCATCCCCTGGGCGATCTATTGGTTATTAATAGTGACAGAGAAAGCGTGGAACGTGTGGATTCAGCTTGTACAGGGTCCTAACTTGATTGCTTGGGAAGTGAATGATGAGGCAGGAGGATTTTGCTTTTTCTGTTTTCCTACCTTATATTTTCTTCTGTTTTCTCCATCCCTTCCACAACTTTTTCTGCTTCTGTTTGCTTCCCCCCACCTGTCCACTATCTATAAAGCATGCTGTCAGGAGGATGAGGCTCAGACGGTGAAGATCCACCTGCCAATACATGAGATCCAGTTTTGATCCCTGGATAATGAAGATCCCCTGGAAGAAGAAAGTGACTACCCACTCTGGTATTCTCGTCTGGAGAATCTCATGGGCAAAGGAGCCTGGTGGGCTACAGTCCACAGGGTCACAAAGAGTCAGACATGACTGAACAACTAATACTCCCACTTTCTTAGGAGGATGGGCTAAAACATGCCTCACACAAACCAAAATCAGTTCAGTTCAGTTGCTCAGTCGTGTCCGACTCTTTGCGACCCCACGGATGGCAGCACACCAGGCTTCCCTGTCCATCACCAACTCCTGGAGGCCCCACCCTCCTGTTCCACCCTTCTGGGTCATCACAGAGCCCTGAGCTGAGATCCCCGTGCTATTCAGCAGTTTCCCACCACCTGTCTAGCTGTTACTGTCCCCAGGCTATAGTTAACGGTATTGTATACCTGAAATTTCTGTGGGGGTGGATCTAAGTGTTCCCATCACAAAAGAAAGGTAACTGTGTGAGGTGATGATTGCTAGCTATTTTGAAAATGCAAATTTTAATCAGGAACAAATCTAAAAGGAGACAGTGATGGAGAGGGTTTCCACCACCGCACCTGTGCACTTCATCCACCCCAGTGTTCCCTGCTTCTGCCAGTATCCCTCTGGGTTCTCTGTTTGACGTGCGGGCATGGCAACCTACTCCAGTGCTCTTGCCTGGAAAATCCCCACGGACAGAAGAACCTGGCGGGCTACAATCCATGGGGTTGCAAAGAGTCCAACACGACGGAGAAGCGAAGCACAACACCATTTCTCTTTGCTATTTCACCCATATTAATTTCTCTGTGATTTTTAATTCTTCCAAGTAAAAGCAAGAATGTACTTGCTGGTAAACTACATTGGTAAGATATTCTGTGGTTATAATTTAACATGAATGTTAATATCGCGTCTAGACTGTGGACAGCTCCGACAGGATTTATGTGACCAGCCTCCTGATTATTACCTGGTCTATGGTGGGTGACCAGTAGTACTGGTTACCTAGACTATTTTTTTTTCTCTCACTTTTTTGAGGGGGATGATTTTAGATTTACAGAAAAGTTGCAAATACGGAGCATTTCTGTGTTCATCACCCAGCTCCTCAGCTTATCTAACAAGCTTGGTTCATTTGTCAAAACCAATAAATTAACAGTGATACTATGCTACTGAATAAACTACAGACTTCTTTCAGATATCACCAGTATTTTCCATTAGCGCCCTTTTTTTCTGTTCCAGGACTAAATCTATGACACCATCTGGGATTTTGTCTTCATGTGATTTTAGTATCCTCTAATACTGAATACTAATTTTTAAATTTACCCTTTACAATTTTACTTTTAATAATTAATTTATGATAAGTGGTATGGAACACAAGGGACATAAAGATATGAATATGTAAAATAAATGATTACATCATTTTCCAGTGATTCTCATTTTGTTGAAATTAAGACTGCCTAGTATCAGTATAGAACCAGAGATCAAATTGCCAACATCAGCTGGATCAGCCAAAAAACAAAAGAGTTCCAGAAAAACATCTATTTCTGCTTTATTGACTACGCCAAAGCCTTTGACTGTGTGAATCACAATAAACTGTGGAAAATTCTGAAAGAGACGGGAATACCAGACCACCTGACCTGTCTCCTGAGAAATCTGTATGCAGGTCAGGAAGCAACAGTTAGAACTGGACATGGAACAACAGACTGGTTCTAACTAGGAAAAGGAGTATGTCAAGGCTGTATATTGTCACCCTGCTTATTTAACTTATATGCAGAGAAACGCTTTGCTGGATGAAGCATAAGCTGGAATCAAGATTGCCAGGAGAAATATCAATAACCTTAGATATGCAGATGACACCACCCTTATGACAGAAAGTGAAGAACTAAATAGAGCCTCTTTATGAAAGTGAAAGAGGAGAGTGAAAAGGTTGGCTTAAAGCTCAACATTCAGAAAATGAAGATCATGGCATCCGGTCCCATCACTTCATGGCAAATAGATGGGGAAACAGTGGAAACAGTGTATATTTTTGGCTCCAAAATCACTGCAGATGGTGACTGCATCCATGAAATTAAAAGGCACTTACTCCTTAGAAGGAAAGTTAAGACCAACCTAGACAGCGTATTAAAAAGCAGAGGTATTACTTTGCCAACAAAGGTCCATCTAGGCAAGGCTATGGTTTTTCCAGTAGTCATGTATGGATGTGAAAGTTGGACTATAAAGAAAGCTGAGTGCTGAAGAATTGATCGTTTTGAACTGGAGAAGACTCTTTGAGAGTCCCTTGGATTGCGAGGAGATCTAAGCAGTCCATCCTAAAAGAGATCAGTCCTGAGAGTTCATTGGAAGGACTGATGTTGAAGCTGAAACCTCAATACTTTGGCCACCTGATACGAAGAACTGACTCGTTTGAAAACACCCTGATGCTGGGAAAGATTGAAGGTGGGAGGAGAAGGGGATGACAGAGGATAAGATGGTTGGATGGCATCACCGACTCAATGGACATAAGTTTGAGTAAACTCTGGGAGTTGGTGATGGACAGGGAGACCTAGCGTGCTGCAGCCCATGGGGTCGCAAAGAGTTGGAAACGACTGAGTGACTGAACTGAACTGAACTGAAGTATCAGTATGGTAGAAAGAAAATTTAAGATTTAAATTTCAAGATCTGGAAAGGGACCATTTTCTCCTAACTTCTGAAATTCCCTTTATTTTAAAATATAGGTCTATTTATTGGACTTCCATAATATAATGAAAGTTTATTTTTAGCATTGATAATTCAAATTCTACTCAGTTGGCAAGGTTAATACTGATATTTGGAGAAAAATATTTTATAATTTTATTTTTGCAAGGAAATTAAATTCCAAAGGAAATACCTTTAGAAACAAAAAAGGTTGGAATTTTGGAGTCAGTCTTCACATTTTTTTGTTGTAATCCCAGTAGGATTTTTAAAAATTGCCAGACACACCCAGTCTTCTACCTTGATTATTTTTATGTATTACTTTTCTTGCATACTTTTTATTTGCAGCTTCCTGTGCATCATGTAGTTATATTAATATACTGTCCAAAAATTCTTGTTTTTTTCTCCAGGAAACAAAATACTCAGTGTTTTTTCTAAATCGTATGGTAAATAAAGGTAGTCTTTTAAAACTGAGTGGTATTGCTGCCCCAAATCTAATAGAATTCTTGGCATATAGTATGCATGCAAAAAAGAGGTATTGAGAAGTTGAACTCATAGAAGAGAGTGGAATGGTGGTTGCCAACTGGAGGATGGGGTCAGTTGGGAGGTGGTCGATGGAATAGACGGACTTTCAGTTGTGAAATGAATAAATCCTGGGGCTCTAATGTACAGCATGGTTACTGCTGTACATTAGGTCCCCTGACTATAGTTAACAATAGTGTATATTTGAAATTTCTAAGGCAGTCGATCTAAGTGTTCTCACCATAAAAAAAAAAAGGTTAACTGTGAGGTGATGAATGTGTTAAATAGCTTGATGGTGGTAACCATTTCACTTTATGTACATGAACCAAATCATCATGTTGTACACCTTAAATATGTATAGCTTTTAATGTTTCAACTATACCTCAATAAATTTGGGGGGAAAAGGAAAAAAGATCTGTTGATGGACTGAATAATAGATGTGAATCAGAAAAAAGCTATGCAGTCTTTCACTAGAACTCTTAAACTCAGGCTAAATCCCCGCCTGCCATCTTGTGGACACAGTGAGAACTGCAACAGATTCTATCTAAGCCATGCCTACTAGTAAGCAAGCCCATTTATTGAATCAAGGAGAAGACACTGCAGTTTTTCAAAGAGATGTGAATTGAGACAATTATTCAGGTGATTAAGACGGAAAGGAGTTTTCACCAGAAATGTTCCAATTATGCAAGCAATTTCAAACAAAATTCCCTGGAAAACTAGTTGTCCTTTACTTGATCTGGTTAGATTGGAGAAACAAACAAAAAACCTATATTTTCATAAATTCTTCAGTATCTGTGGGTCAAATTCTATTGCATTTAAATTGTTTAGTTTTCTTAAAATCTATAATGCTTAGGTTGGAAACAAAAACAAGAAGACTATTGATAATAAAGGAACAGGGAGGGAAGAAGGTCAGGCAACAAAACAAAATGCTGCTTTGCATATCCTCAATGGATGCATTGTAAAATCATGTAACGTGAGCACAATGGAGCGGTGGAGTGGGAGGCCAAGTAAATCTAGGCATAGTCCTTTTTCTCCTTTCTTTCTTTGTCCTTCTGCCTCATCACAAATCTGTACCACTCTTTTATTTTTATTCCTTTTTTTATATGTACAGGGCACAGTCCCTTTCTCTACATTCACCCTTGATTATATCTGGTGGCCCTTTGAACCTCCCCAGTGTCTGGCGCACAAAAGGTGCTCTTTGTGTGAGCAGTAAGGCAGGGCCCACGCCCAGTCCTTCAATGTCCTTTGTGGGGTGACTGCTTGCTTAGCATTTTTAGTTTTCTCTTTCTTGTGGTTTTTTTGAAACACCACGGGTATTGTTCTCTGTAAAACTCATTGCACTGCAAGTCTGTCCTGTGGTCCAGCCCACGGCCCTTCACCTCTCCATCTCCTGTCTTCCCCCACCTCTTGAGTGCACGGCTGGATCCTTCCAGATGTCTCATTCCAAAAGCACAGCTGTCTGTCCCCTTCTTCACTGTGGTGCATTGCCAGCCAGGCGAGGAGAATACTTACATCATTACGGGCACATTTCCCACATGACGATTTTTAATAGGCATGAATATACATCCTGGGATTGACAAGATCATTAGAACATGGTATTGGGGGAGCACACCCAGAGATGGGTTCTGGGCAGTCATTCTCCCCAGTACAGAGTGAAAGGTCAGCGGGTACAGAGATTTTCTGCCCATAAGGTAGTGTCTTTATACTTCTGTTTCTGGTTGTTTCAGTTCCTACTTGATACTGCATAGATCTGTGTAAATGCAGAGCCTGAAAATCACCACACAAGCTGTTTGAAAGCTAATGTTTCTGAAAAGCAGTGCCTATGCTATATGATAGGAACCCATGCCTGGCACTGTTGGAAGTGCTTTACACAGAGCAACTCCTTTTATCCTTCCAACAACCCTATGAGGGAAAAACTTACCTCTGTTTCAGAGATGAGAAAACAGAAGCTGAGGAAATTCTTCTCCTGCCAGAGCCTCATGGGGTGATCTCCACAGCAGGTACTTAGGTCATAGAATTCCTGAGTTGTAGAACCAGGATTTGGACATAAGCAGTTGGGCTCTAGAATCTGTAACTCAGATTATCTAGATGCCTGTTGCTGGTGAATACTTGCTGGGGTGAGTGTGAGAGGGGTATTTTATGGGCTTCATTGGATTTCAAATGACCTGTTATGCTCTAGTAACCTAGAGTTAATTGAGCATGTTAACTCTAAAAGGCTGAACGTCAGACATTAGGAATTTGATTAGAGTCTGTGTGCATCCACCAGAGCCAAGTCTAGGTTCTCAAAGAGAATGTTCTTGTGCTGTTTTTGTGGGAAACCCTTTACCTCAGTAGAGCTCTTCTCATTGAACGATAAGGAATCAAGTGAAAGGAGACATTGGACTTAGGAAACATTCTATGATCTAAAGAATGGCACCATTTTTCTCAAGTGGTAGAGAAATATCAGACTTCTAAAAATTAAAACACATAAATTTAAATTATATAAACCATATGCTTTGGGGCTTCCTTAGTGGCTCAGATGGTAAAGACTCTGCCTGCAATGCAGGAGACCAGGGTTTGATCCCTGGGTTGGGAAGATCCCCTGGAGAAGGAAATGGTAATCCACTCCAGTGTTCTTGCCTGGAGAATCCCAAAGACAGAGGAACCTGGTGGGCTACAGTCCATGAGGTCTCAAAAAGTCTGCTTTGGGTTTTTGATACAATACAGGAAAAGTATTCTATAAAATTATATAACCAACACATGTATGTGTCTTTATATATGTTTATATATATAAACACACACTAGCATAGTCATATAATATACATTTGGCAAGAAATATGAAAAAGGAGTAACTTTTATGCAGGTAAAAATAGGAAAAACCCGTACAAAGCCTAAAAGTGATGAAGCTTGATTTATAGCTTGAATAGAAGCAGTGAAGGGCATAATCAATATTCAAGAAATTCTATTAGAGAAAAAATGATCCTGGTCAGAAAAAAACAAAGAGTAATAAGGATCAAATACACAGAGCGTAAAGCCTTACTGACGTAAGAAAGACCAGTTGTAAATAAAGTATGTGTACCAATTATCAGGCAGAATTGATGAAAAGACAAATTCTGATTAATTATTTTAAAATTTTAGAGCTAGAGAACAATCTAAGTACCTAGTTGGAAAAATTAAAAAACAAAAAACCAGACCAGGGTAATTACAAATAAATTGAAATGAAACTTTTTGATAGTTCTTTACATCGGTGTTAGACTCTAAAGGCACAACATTTATACTCATTCCTGGGAAGAAATTGTGATACAATTTTTCTCTTTCTTTTTCTCTTTTAAAATTTAAAATATTTTAATTGAAATTTATTTGACATATAACATTGTTTAAATTAAAGGTATGAAAAGTGAAAGTTGTTCAGTCGTGTCTGACCCTTTGCAACCCCATGGACTGTGTACTGTATGCCAACTTAATGCTTTTACAAGTGGTATAATATGATAGGCACTGTAGCAATAACTAACGTCTCTATCATGTTATATAGTTATTTCTTTTTAATGATTGGAATAATTCTTATCTCTTGGCAAATTTGATTTTAATACAACATTGCCTGTATTCCCTACATTGTGCTTCAGATCTCTAGAATTTATTTACTACTTGTTTCAAGTCTGTCCCCTGAAACATCTGTCCTATCCCTCTCATGCCCATCCCCTGCTAACCACCATTCTGCTCTCTGTTTTTCTGAGTTGGGCTTGTGTAGATTCCGCATATAAGGAGTGTCATATGGTACTTGTCTTTCTCTGACTTTTCACGCTTAGTATAATGTGCTCAAGGTCCATCCTTGTTGCAAATGGCATATCATAGCTGGATAATATCCTGTTGTATAAATACATCACAACTTCTTTTAGTAAACAATGCTCCAGGGAACATGGGAGTGCATACATCCCTTTTGTATACTGTTTTCATTTCCTTTGCGTGTACACCCAGAAGTGGAATTGCTGGACCATACACTGTATCTATTTTTAATTTTTTGAGTAATCACCACATTGTTTTTCATAGAGGCTGAAGGACCAATTTAGATTCCCATCAACAGTACACAAGATTTCTGTTTTCTCACCATCCCTACCAACATCTGTCATCTTTTTCTCTTCTTGATGATATCCCTTCAGACACGTGTGAGGTGATATTTCATTGTCATTTTGACTTACATTTTCCTGATGCTGAACTTCTTTTCATGTACCTGTTGGTCCTTGGCCCATTTTTAAAACATTTTTTGGTCACGTTCTATGAGTTATTTGTATGTTTGGGTGTTAACCTCTTATCCAATATATGGGTTGCAAAATTTTTCTCCCATTCTGTAAGCTGTCTTTATTTTGTTCATTGCTTCTTTTGCTGTGCAGAAGGTTTTAAGTTTGATGTGGTCCCTTTTGTTGTTTGTGCTCTTGGTGTTATATTAAAAATCATTTCTGAGAACCAGTATTGAGGAAACCCTTCCATATGTTTTCTTCTAGATCCTTCATGGTATCCTATCTTGTGTTTGAGTCTTTGATCCATTTCTGGTTAATTTTTGTGAGTGATATAAGATAGGGGTCCAATTTCACTGTGTATGTTTCTCCAATTTTTCCTAAGACCATTTATCAAAGCGTCAATCCTTTCCCCACAGGTATTGTGGCTCCCTTGTTAAATATTATGTGACTGTGTGCCTCTGGGCTTCCTGTTCTGTTTCTTTGATTGATGTACCTATTCTTATGCCAGTATTACACTGTTACGATACTATAGCTTTGTTGTATAGTTTAAAATCAGGAAGGGTGATGCCTCTGGCTTTTTCTTTCTCAGGATTGCTTCGGCAGTTTGAGGATTTCAGGGTTTTTTTCCTATATCTTTAAAGAATGCTACTATTATTTTGATGACGGTTGCATTGAATCCATAGATGGCTTTGGGTAGTACGGATGTTTTAATAATTCTAGTCCTTCTAATTAATGAACATGAGATGTTTTTCCATTTGTCTGAGCCTTCTTCAGTTTCTTTCAACAAATTCTTATAGTTTTTACTGTACAGTAAAACTGTCCTGTACCTCCCTTGGTTACATTTATTGCTAAGTATTTTATTGTTTTTGATGCAGTTGTTAATGGGATTGTTTTATTTCTTGTTTATCTTTAATAATTAGTGTATAGAAATGCAGCTGATTTCTGCATATTGATTTTATATCCTTAAAATTTACTGAATTTTTTTTAAAATAGTTCCAACACTTTTTGGTTGAGTCTTTGGGATTTTCTATATACAAAATCATATCATCCGCAAATAATGACAAGTTTACTTCTTCCTTTCCAATTTGAATGCCTTTTATTTCTTTGTCTTGCTTAATTTCTCTAGGTAGGACTTCTAGTACTTCTCACTAGTGGTGGGAGTGAGCTTTGGAACCCTTGTTTTATTCTTGGAAAAGCTTTCAGTTTTTCACCTTTGAGTATATTGTTAGCCGTGTGTTTGCTGTATATGGCCTTTATTATTTTGAGGTATGTTCCTTCTTTACATGAAGATCTTTTCATTTCAGCTTGAAGAACTTTTGGCATTCTTGCAGGGCAGGTACACTGGTGATGAACTCCCTCAGCGTTTGTTTGGTTATTTCTCGTTCATATCTTAAGGATAACTTTGCTAGATAAGCATGGCTGGCAACTTTTACCTTTCAACACTTTGAATATGTCATATCACCCTCTCCTGACCTGTAAGTACTTCTGCTGAGAAATCTGCTGATTTTCTAATTGGTAACTGGGGATGTTTTTGTACTTACTTCCTTTCCTCCTCTTGATGCTTTTAAGACTCTTCCTTTGTCCCTGATTTTTAACAATTTCATTATAATGTGTCGTGGTGAAGGTCTTTTTGCATTGAGACAACAAAGTGGATTGATACATTCAAGTTCTTCCTCAGGTTTGAGATATTCTCAACTATTATTTCTTAAAATAAACTCTCTGCCCCCTTCCACTCTACTTTTTCTAGTACTCCAATTATTCTGATATTTGCCTTTCTAATCAAATCCAATAGCTTTGGTAGGATTTCTTCAATTAGAAAAAGATCTTAGTTCTCACTCCTCTTCTAATTAAATTATTTCTATTTTCCTACCCTCTGGACCATTTATTCTCTTTCCCAACCGTTCTTTCCTGTTATTGCTGGTTTCTATTGCATTTGGAAGAGGAAATGGCAACCCACTCCAGTATTCTTGCCTGGGAAATCCTATGGACAGAGGAGCCAGCGGGCTACAGTCCATGGGGTCGCAAAGGGTTGGATAAAACTGAAATGACTGAGCATGAGCATTGCTTTATTTCATTTATTGAATTCTTCAGCTTCAGAATTTGGTTCTTTTCAAAAAATAATTTCAGTCTTTGGGTAAAGAACTCCTTCTCTTCAAATATCTTGTTTCTGAGTTCTCTGAATTGTCCTTTCACGTTTTCTTGGAGCTCACTGAATTTCTTCGTAAGAGTTCTTTTGAATTCTTTATAATTTAGACTGCAATATTCCATGCCTTTGAGGTTGGTTGCTGGAGAATTATCAGTTTTTTCTTATGAAACCATATTTTCTTTATTTTTCATGCTTTTTGAAGGCATGCATGTCTGCTTTTGTATTTGAAGTATCAAATACAAAATTATTAATTATTAATACAAAATACTTAATGGAACTTTGATTTTGTAGTTCTTAAAATTCAACAAGCTATTAGAAACCTTTCTTTTATACTCCAGAAGGTGGCGCTGCAGCTCAAGCCTGTGGTTTCTACTGGCGCTGGCTGGCGGATGCACTAGGGAACGTGGAGCTGATGGCGGAATAGGGGGTGGTGGGAGCCTAGCACCTGCAGCTTTGGGGGTTCCCATGAGCCCAGGTGTCACTCCCAGAAGCCCACAGGCCGACCTCCTGCTGAAGTTGTGAAGCAGAAAGCAGGAACCACATTCCTTCAAAGCCCTTTTATGTTATTTGCCTCCTTCCCTTCCCTTCCCCTTCCCCTTGCCCAGTCCGAGTTCCCTCCTCAGAATCCTGGATATTGCTGGAGAGAAACAGGTTTCTCCAGCTGCAGCCTGCACAATGGCACAGCCTGGAAGCCACTCACCTCTTTGGCTTTTTAACCTCCTCCATGGGAGAGTTTAACTTTTTACCCCTTCCGTGGGAGAGGTCACCACTTTCCACCACTTCTGCCAGAGAGGTGGCCACTGACAGTGAAAAGTGAAAGTGTTAGTCACTCAGTTGTATCCGACTCTCTGTGACCCCGTGGACTGTAGCCCGCTAGGCTCCTCTGTCCATGAGGTTCCCCAGGCAAGAATACTGGAGTGGGTTGCTGTTTCCTTCTCCAGGGGATTTTCCCAACCCAAGAATCGAACCTGGGTCTCCTGTGTTACAGGCAAATTCTTTACTGTTTGAGCCACCACGGAAGACCTCTGCTGCCAAAAGCCCAGACATCTGCAGTGTCGCCCTGGGGAGAGGGTCCCATCTGGGCCCATTCCTTCCTCTCCTGTCATCCACACTCATCTATCTCCATCTTGCTTCTGTGGTGTGCCTGGCTCTCCCCTCGGAAAGGCTGGACTCCCACGAACTCTTCCGCACAGCTGGCCATGGGTATCCACCCAGTTTTGTACCCTCCAGATTTCTTTTCCCTGATCAGGTTGAGTGAAGTTGGGGCAGGCTTGTCCAGTCAGCCTCACAGCAACCACCGAGTTCCTGTCTGCCCATTTTCAGAAGCGTGTGTGAGTAGAAACCTCCTGCGGATCCTGGTATGATGCGCACAGGCCTTTTGTTCCATCGTGTGGCGGTGTGTGCGTGCTCTGCCAAGTCACTTCAGTCGTGTCTGACTCCTCGTGTGCCCACGGACTCTAGCCCGCCAGGCTCCTCTGCCCACGGAATTCTCCAGGCAAGAATACTGGACTGTCTTGCCATGTCCTCCTCCAGGGGATCTTCTGACCCAGGGATTGAACCTGCGCCTCTTGCATTGCAGATTCTTTACCGAGCCACCTGCAGATGTCGAATTAGGTGTTAATCAAAGAAGAGAGGAAAGGGGAATGACTCACGCTGCCATGGGGCTGATATCACTGCCAGCTTTCCTTTCTTTTCCCGAGGTATCTAGGAAATGTGAAAATAGGTGTATTTGTAAGATGACATTATGAAATAGAGGACAGAGATTCTCATAAAATAAAAAATTATATCACTCACCCATTAAAAAAATTAAAGCTATAGTACATTGGAATAAGACATAAATTAATAACAAACTCAGAAAAAGGACAGATTAAGCCATAGAAGACTGACTTTTAAACTCACAGGTTTAAATTCTTACTGTAAATATAAATAAAAAATAGTACAAATATAAATATATGCCTAAAGAGAATGTACAAGATAAAAATAATTCATGCCTAAAAAAGTCTTCTTTATGAAAAAACTGAGTAGGTGAGAGAGAATTAAGAAAAGCCAAGACATGTTAATATTCTTGTTTGCAAGGGGAAGTCAAGAGATCTTCTTGAATTCTTAATCATTAGAAAAGTAAGTCCAAGCACATTTTGAGTTTTGAAAACACGTAGAGTACCTTTGAGTTGATGAAAGTAGAGAAAATAAAGCAATAGTTCATAAAGAAAAAACACAAAAATCAAGTTATAGGTCATACTGTAAACAAGGGCACGTTAAAATATATACAAGTAAATAACCAATTTTTCTGTAGTTTAAAATTGATCATAGCTTTTTATTTTTTAAAAAAAGAGGAAACCAAAATAAATATGTTTCCAAGGGACACCACCAAAATAACAAAAATTATTAAGAGTAAAAGGATTGGCCAGGCTAGGTCAGGGACACAGAAATGAAAACCAGTTGTGGCACGGTGTGAACTGCTATGGTGTGGGCTCTCCTGTGATTCCAGATTAGTCTCCCCGAGTCAAAAATAAAGTGGTTTATTTGCTTGATTAAAATAACAAACAAACACAGTTGTGGCAGCATCGACATTCTGCAGAGAAGGGCCATTTTCTCTATGAAACTAAGCAGCATACACACTCCAAAACCAATAAACACAACACAAAATCCCACCCAGTCACACATACACACCCTGGAAATTAATATTTGGAGAGCTGTACCTGTTTACTGACTTCTTCCCTTTGTGCACTTTGACAGCAAATGGTCTCTTAAATGGCTCCACTCTTGCCATCCAGCTTTCGTGCTTCACAGTCTTTTCTTGGCTCCTCTCATTACTTATGTCTATGCTGTGTTTACTACTTGATTAATCCCTACTTCCCTTCTAAACTCTGTTAAGTTTTTATGCTATAATCCTAGGTTTTATTTTTCTACTTTGACCAACTGCCCCCCAGAATCTTTCATAAATATGTGTTCTCCTTAAGACTTAGCAGATTTTCCACCTTTCAGCATCCCATCCCAATTCCAATGTATTAGTTGTCATGTCTATTTAGAGAAGTCAGTTTAGATCTGTCATCCTGATTTCCTTTCTAAACTGCACTTTGAAAATTTCAACTATATATGCCTACTTGGAAAGATTTCCTAAGCATCTCCTATGTGACTGGTATATTTTAAGTGTGTTCATAGGTTTGCTCGCTCAATCTTTGGAAAATCCTGTGAGGCAGGTAGTATCACCACATTTACAGGCATGTGGGTTTTAGCTCCCTGACCAGAATCCAACCTGTAAGCCCTGCATTAGAAGGAGAAGTCCTAGCTGCTGGATCACAGGAGAAGTCCTTCAGTTTCCTTATTTTTAAAATGAGGAAGTTAAATGTCTGATGACCAAAGCCCTCTTTGGTTCTGTCATTGTAAAATTCAACAACTCCAAAGAGAAGAGTTGATCTCTGAGAAAATTGCGTACCATAGAAACCAGAGCTGCAATTCCATATTTTGCCTCAAAATTCACCCTCTGCACTCTCATTTGATCCAACCTGCTTCTCCTCCTGTGGTCTCCGTCTCAGTCAATGGTACCATTCTTCACTGAGCTGACAGACATCTGCGTGTGTGCCGTTCCCCACCCCCAACCCCCTGCACCCCCAACCCGCCGCTGCTTTAATTTAGACAGTTACCTACTCCTGTCTACTTCCATATCCATTATAACTTTCAAAACTGGCCACTTCTCCCCATCCTCACTGGCACAACTTTAGTCTCAGCTACCCTTGTCTGGGTTTCCCAGGTGGCTCAGTGGTGGTAAAAAAAAAAAAAAAAAAAAAAAAATCCACCTCCCAATGCAGGAGATGCAAGAGACACTGCTTCGATCCCTGGGTCAGGAAGATCGCCTGGAGAAGAAAATGGCAACCCACTCCAGTACTCTTGCCTGGGAAATCCCATGGACGGAGGAGCCTGATGGGCTACAGTCCCTGGTCACAAAGAGTCGGACACCAGTGAGCACGACTGCCCCCTCACCTCTAGCCTGTGGCCGTGGAAGACCCTCGTTGCTGGTCTCTCTGTCCCCACTGCAGCCCTTCTCTGATCTCTTCTCCACAAGGAGCCAGAATGGTCCTTCTGAAAACCAATTCTCACAACAAAGCCTTATTGTGGAATTCCCATGAAATCTGGGTAAAATCCGGTCTTCTCAGTATGGCAAATATGACCCCTACTGTATGCATGACTTTTACTAATACATCTAGCCGTATTACTTGTCACTTCTGTCCTGTCCCTAGTAGCACTGAGTTAGTTGTAGTGCCCTGACTCCATCACTTTCTTCTGACTTTGAGTCTTTCTATATCTAACTCCCCTTGGTGATCGCATGCCCTTTCTTCTTCTCCTCACCTTGCTTTGCGGTTCTTCAAGTTTTCCTCCTCAAGCATGGGCCAGAGGTCATCTCTGTCAGCTTTCACATTATCCAGACCATCTTGGAATCCCCCGTGGTACCTTCAAACTGCCTGTTAGTCATCTGTCTTCCCACTAGGCCCATGAGAAGAGCATGTACCCAACCCAGTATATAGCATATCTAAGGTGCATAGTAATAGTTGTTGAATGAATGAAATAATTTCTAGAAGAGTCATAGTCCCTTTTTACATCCACTAATATTTTATTCCAAAAATATTTGTTCTTGGGGCTCATTTCAGTCCTAGTCTGCAAGTCCTGCGGGAATACTTGCTAAGAAACATAGAAGAGTGAAGAGGATGGGAATGTCAGAGGAGGGAAGGTGATGAAATTTGACAGAGAGAGAAGAAAAAGAGCAAATAAACTTCACAAAGCTGACTGGGCCCATTCCAAGGCTGTTTTTCTGGACAAGGAGCCAGACCAGAGGCGCGTACTCAGTTACGCTAGGTGGGAAACTTATGCTGGTGAAAAGGGAGAGAAATGTGTCAAAATGAAATGCCAAAGACCCCGTAAGAGCTGTTCTTCAGGATTCATTTAAAGTTCAAGATCATTTTGCCTTAGATTACACATTCTACAGTAGATTTTTCCATCTTCATCCGGACTTGGCCTTTCTTCTCCTTGTACAGGTGTTGCTTTCTCTGCTCCAAGTGGGTAATCTACTCTCTTTGATTCCTGTGGTACTCATTAGAGGCGGTCCTGCTGCTAAACGATGTTTTGGGAATCTATGTGTGTGTGTTGGGGTGGGGGGTGATTTATGGTTGTCCCATGATTAAAAGGCTCTCCTGGCATTTAGTGAGTGTAGAGTCAGGAGGCTGGATGTGAAATGTTCAGGTTAGTCCAGAGTCACAAATCACTGTTTCTGGTACTGCTAACTTTTAGATGTCCTGCCGGACATTCAGGTAGGTCAAGAACTTATTTATAATTTTCTGAAGGAAGAACCAAATGATTGTTTTAATGTATAAGCAAATGATATTTTAATACCCACTGAATTTGCCAAAATATTGTATGCATAGAGAGAGGTCTCCCATTGTTTTATTTGGAACTTTTCCAAGAGTTATTCATCATTATGGAACATCTCATCACTGTTGACAATGCTGCTTGAGGTACTTGAGTCAAAAATGCAGCACACCTGTGTCAGTCTGCATTTTTGGCTTTTGAGATCATTATTGCTTCTAATGTGAGTTTTTGTATATTGAATTATGTATTTTTTTTTTTTTTTACTATAATTGGCTTTGTTTTTGTTTATGTTTTATATAACAACCAGGGAATTTTATGGGGTTTTTTGTTTGTTTAAATATATCTATAGGCAGATTATACCTTCTGTAAATTTATTTTAGGGTTAGATAATATTTTTTAAAGTGGGTATTCGGTGTGATAGGGTTAAAAACCATTAATCTATGGAGGAGAGCTTAATGATTTAAACGGAAGGACTATGGAGTCGGTCCTGGGTTTGAATCCCATCTCTACCTGCTTGCTGGGATCTTTGAAAAAGCTACTCTTATTCTCTTTGATTTAGTTTCCTCATCTATAAAATAGTTAACTTGTAGGGTGGTTGTGGTAGTTATATGCGTTTATACAGCTGAAGGTACTTAGATCTGGACATGGTACAGAGAAAGTATTTGGTAAATGTTAGGTATAATTATTATAAGCCTTGATGATTGATTGGCTTTTGAGAAAAGAACAGCTTTATTGAGACATAATTGAGAAACCAAGAATTCACACGTTGAAAGTGTAGTTCAGTAGTTTTTAGTATATTCACAGAGTGGTACCATCTTCAACACCGTCTAATTTTAGACTATTTTCATTACTTCAAAGGGAAACCTGGGGCTCATTAGCAGTCATTCCTCATTTCCCCCGTCCCCCAGCCTCTGGCAACTACTAATCTACTTTTTATTTCTATAGATGTACCTATTCTGGAAATTTCATGTAAATGACATTATATAGTAGTGGCCTTTCACTTGACAGCCTTCCTCACTGGCATAAGATTTTCAAAGATCATTCATGATGTGGCATGTATCATAACTTCATTCTTTTTTATTGATGAATAATTTCTGTTCTATGCAAGCCTTGATCATTTAAAAACTTATTTGCTATCTGTTTTTTAAATCATATCTGAAGGCATCTGTTTTAATTTTTGGTTCCCTTCTGTTATTTATTATTAGACTATGAGACTTTCCAAAGCATTTTTATCTTTGAATATGAAATATAACTTGTCAAACTCTGTTAATATTCCACAGTTTGAAGTATACAGCTATTCATTTAAAAATGCTTCAAGACACATATGAGTTGGAGAGAGTTTACAGTCATTACAGGGAACTGTTATAATGGTAATAAATAGTTAGAGATTAGGGTTGGTAAATTTACTTGGATAATAAATGAATATAAGATTTGTGTTTGAGACTTTTTTTGGAATGGGGACAAATGTGAAGATTAATTGGTGGAGAAAAGATGAGACTGCAAGGTATGACAGCGAGGTGGCCTTGATTAATCTAGTAATCCATCTTAGTCCTTCTTTTTATGGAAGAAGACAGCCTGTAGATGTCCCCTGACACTGTTGTGCTAATAGTTAAAGCTTAGCTTTGCTTAAAACAGTTATCACTTTTGTAAATTAGCAGCCGCTCCAGTTAAAGGGTGCAGGAGGGACAAAGACAAGCCTGAGATGGTTTGTGAGGGGAAGGGCAGAGGAGGCTCAGACAGACAGAGGAGTGTCACAGAAGACAAGCACGGCTGCCAAGCGATGGAGAAAGAAGAAAGGAAATCTGTATTTCCAAGAAAGATCATCAGTTATGGAGAATACAGCCAAGAAATAGATTTGTTTGGCTGAGGCAGTGCTAAAATAAAGTTTTTTTAAAAATTTACTTGATAAGTTTGAGATGGAGCTTTAAAAAAATAATTCCCGACGGATAATTAATTTTGTTGATACATTGCAACATATGTTACTAATTATTATATTCCTTAACTTAGGAAGAAAAATCATAAATTATTTAAATATATTTATAGAGTATTTCTGAGATTGATGTTATTAAATTCTCATTTCCACAGGAAATGGCATAATATGGATATATTTTTGATGCCTTTTAGCATCTAACTAGTTCATTGACCAGTTGGAAATTGGACATGTAACACAGCCTAAGAAACAAGAATTTAATCATTATAGTTCAGTAGTTTATGAAGACTATTGGGTATAAAATACTGTGTTTCACTAACAGGAAAATGAATAAGTAACATTTGTTTACTTCATTGGAAAGTTCAGGTGAATTAGGTTTTCCAGTATTTGATTCTACAACGCAGATGGCATCTTGGACTTCCAGCAAAAGTCTTGCTGAAAGGACCTACGTGCAAGGAACTCTTACTCTAACATGCTTGCCAAGATAGGTGAATATGCATCAGTTATTATTTTTCTGGTGAGAGCATTGCTGTATACAAATGCTCTAGATGCCAAAGAATAAATGAATAGAAGTGTTAGTAGAATTTTAGAGCTCAAAAACACAACCTAAGAGGTAAGAGTGAAAAAAAAAGAGTGTTAGTTGCGCAGTCATGTCTGACTCTTGGCAACCCCATGGACTGTAGCCCTTCAGGCTCCTCTGTCCATGGAATTCTCCAGGCAAGAATGCTGGAATGGGTTGCCATTCCCTTCTCCAAGGATTGAATCCTAAACCACGGATTGAACCCTGGTCTCCCATATTATAGGCAAATTCCTTACTGCCTGAGCCTCCAGGGAAGCTCCCGAGAGGGAGAGTGGACTGCACTAGTTAAGCAAACCAGGGCACATCTCAGTGTGAGAGGAGATGCTATAAGAGCTCCTGGAGAACAGGTGCAGACCAGGTCTGTTCTGGAATGTATGGTCATTTACTAAAAGGTCAACCCTTCACATGGTACATGTTAGGAAAGGAAGCCACAGAGATTTGCAGTTTAGTGATGTCACATTCCATCAGGGACCAGAGTAGGACTACAGCCCAGCTCTCGGTAATGTGGTGTGTACCTGTTTTCCTACTCACGTGACTTCTTTTCTAGTTACCTCTTTTACATGTTTCTACAATCACCTTGCAAAAGAGGCTAAATTTTGCTCTTTGCAAATATAGAAGGAAATAGAGCAAAGGTAAATTCTTATCCTCAGTTTTTTAGAAATCGACCTTTCTGTCTCCTGCCTGCATCTAATGCAGAAATACTTGAGAGAGAATGGAAGAAAGGACTTAAGAAATATGCTGGTTAGTGAGGTCTTCATTAGCTCAATGTTACTGTTGCAAAGATTGTGTTACTTCAACTACTTTATTTTTAAATTTTTATTAGAGTATAGTTGCTTACAATATTGTGTTTCTACTGTACAACAAAATGAATCAGCCATACATATACATCTCTCCCCACCCTTTTTAACTTCCTTCCCATTCAAGCTGCCACGGTGCATTAAGTTTCCTGTTCTATGTTCTGTTCAGCTCAGTTCAATCACTCAGTTGTGTCTGACTCTTTGCGACCCCATGGTCTGCAGCACGCCAGGCCTCCCTGTCCGTTGCCAACTCCCAGAGCTTGCTCAAACTCATGTCCATTGAGTTGGTGATGCCATCCAACCATTTCATCCTCTGTCGTCCCCTTCTCCTCCTGCCCTCAATCTTTCCTGTGGTATGTTGGTGGGGGTATAAATTGATATCATCACTATAGAAAAATTATGGAGATTCCTTAAGAAAGCTAAAATTAGAACTACCACATGGCCCAACAATCCCACTACTGGGCGTAGACCCAGAGAAAACCATAATTCAAAAATGGATGCCCTCCAATGATCATAGCAGCACTGTTTACAATAGCCAGAGCATGGAAGCAACCTAAATGTCCATCAGCAGAGGAATAGCTAAAGAAGCTGTGGTACATATATATGATGGAATATTACTCATCCATAAAAAGGGTTGTAACTGGGTCATTTGTAGAGACGTGGATGGACCTGGAGATTGTCATACAGAGTGAAATAGGTCAGAAAGAGAAAAACAAATATCATATATTAACAAATATGTGTGGAATCTATAAAAATGGTATAGATGATCTCATTTGCAAAGTAGAAATAGACAAATGTGGAGAACAAATATATGGATACCAAGGAGGAAAGAGGTGGGTTAGGAGAAACTGGGAGGTTGAAATTTACACACATACAGTATTGAAACTGTGTATAAAATGTGTATAAAATAGATATCTAACGAGAACATACTGTATAGCACAGGGGACTCTGCTTAATGCACTGTTACTTCACCTACAGAAAGCCTTGTTGCTTTCTGAAGCTTGATTTCAGAGTGTGAGTTTCTTGCATTGTTCTCTTCTTTCTTTCTTTCCTAAAATCTGCAAACTGGTAACTTTGCATAGATTGTGATGCAGTGTTTTTCAACCTGATGTGTCTTTATATTTACTCAGCTTTGTTTTATGTAACTACTGTTTAAGCAGTCTTGCCCAGGCACTGCTTAATTTTGTACCTCTTTCTTAGTAACCTGTTCTACCACATGAACCCTGGTAGGGATCCAATTTCCTGGAGACCGTGTGAAACACAGTAGTGTCAGTTGCTCAGTCGTGTCTGACTCTTGGTGACCCCACGGACTGTAGCACACCAGGCTCCTCCGTCTATGGGAGTCTCAAGGCAAGAATACTGGAGTGGATTACCATTCTCTTCTCAAGAGGATCTTCCCAACCCAGGGATCGAACCCAGGTCTCCTGAATTGCAGGCAGATTCTTTACTGTCCAAGCTCCAGGGAAGACAGCATACTGTGAAGAGGCCTTCACTAAATGCCTCCAGTGCACCCAGCACTGAATTCTGGGGTCTACTTTAGGGGCTCATCGGTGGACACGGCCAAGCCTGAGGGCTATAAGTCTGAGGACCTTTTTGAGCCTCCAAACACAGTGAGTTCTGAATCCACACATTAGGTTCCGAAAGCCCTTTAGCCTGTGGCTATGGCTGTGGGTATCACTGCACCAGATGCCAGGACATCTGTAGTTCTTGGCAGATGGGAAAACATATGGCAAACATTTGATTTTACTCGTCAGAACTTTATGAAAAAAGATCTGACCGCAATAGCATTCATGTTTTTTTTTTTAATAACAAAATTTGTTCATTAAAATGAACTTTGTATAAATTCTTCAGCTTCCAATGATTCTTTTGCGCATTTGAAATAACTGAAGTTATTTTGAATTTGTAATATTAAATTTTAAAAATTTGAAATTTTATCGAACAACTACAACTGAGTGCAGAGAACTGAAAAATGAGGTCATAGGAGCTCCTGTTAATTGAGCCCTCACCACATGGCAAATATGATATTATGTGACTTACAGGTCTTAAAAAATTAATCCTTAAGACAACATAGTGAAATGCTCATTATTATGATCATCCTCTAGATGAGTAAGCTGAGGTTCATGATATATGAGTTTATGGCCCAAGATCACACAGCTGGTAGTGGTGGAATCTGGGGTTAGCTGGGCTTCTGTTTAAACCCAAGCACACGCCTTGATTCTTCACCTAAACAGTAGCAAAAGCAGCAGAGTTCAAGTAATGCCTACAGGGTTCATGTCAGCTAGAGTTTGGACTTTTCCTGTCAAAGGCAGTTTTTGCAGTTATTAAGGAGACTCATACCATTGTTAAAAATCAGTCCCTTGGGGCTTCCCTGGTGGCTCAGGGGTAAAGAATCCTCCTGCCAGTGCAGAAGACCTGGGTTCAATCCCTGATCCTGGAAGATCCCACATTGCTCTTAGCCGCAGAGCAACGAAGCCCCGTGCGCCAGAACCATTGAGCCTGTGCCCTAGAGCCCGGGACCCACAGCTGCTGATCCTCTGTGCTGCAGCTACTGAAGCCTGCACACCCTGGAGTCTGTGCTCTGCAACAAGAGAAGTCACCACGACGGGACGCCTGCTCGGCGCACCTGGGGCAAAGGGCCTAGTGGTAATGCAGGCGGCGCACAGCCACAAATTAAATAAATAAAATGATTAAAAAACATGAATCCCAGTCCTGTTCCCTTTGAGGAACACACACACACACACACACACACACACACACAGCACAGGGAGAAGCAGCTTGAGGCCGTCACAGCAATCTGAAGCATCTACACGTGGGGCTTGCTTTTGGAGGTTAGATGTGAAACCAGAGCTTTCTCTGTCAGTGGTGTCTTAACATATTTGGTGATTTTTTTTTCAAGTTGGCAGCTATACTGGGCTTTTTATATTCCTCAGTTTCAACTGTTCAGGCACTTGGGGCAGTTGTTGTTCAGTCAATCAGTCGTGTCCAACTCTTTGCAGCCCCCATGGACTGCAGCACACCAGGCCTCCCTGTCCTCACCATCTCCCGGAGCTTGCTCAAACGCGTGTCCATTGAGTCGGTGATGCCATCCAACCATCTCATCCTCTGTCGTCTGCTTCTCCTCCTGCCTTCAATCTTTCCCAGAACCAGGGTCTTTTCTGATGAGTTAGTTCTTCTTATGTAACGTACAGATCTGATGACAGTGTATATACATACTTATTCATATACTATATCAGTAGATGAATATATGCATAGGCCAGAACTTCAATGATCATTTTTTTTAAAACTTTTGTTTCTCTGTCTTTTCTACTGAAAGGAGAATGAATGTGGATACTTGAGATAGAATATGTTGTCTGTATAATAATCATTCTCCCTTTGTGGTAGACATTGCTATTGCTCACCGACTCCCTCCTGTCCTTCCTGGGCATGCAGGAACCCGCCTCCATAGTCCATGCAGCTGAGTGGGCTCATGTGTCCACTTCCTGACAGTGAAATATGGGTGGGAAGGAAATAGGTAACCTTGGCTTTCCCTGTTTATATAGCCTGATACCCTGCCACCCTCTGCGTAAGGACCAAATTCTGAGTATGGTTTAAAAGGCTTCCAACTCCCTGATTATCTTCACGTCTCCATCCCTTCTCTATTTCATGCCTTGCTCCCTGTCTCAGCCATCCTGAAGCTTCTGGAAAGCACCTAGCTCTTTCTTACCACTGGTTCCTCCTTCAAATGACAGTTATTTCCTCCAGGCAGTCCTCTCTGACCTCCAAAGCATGGTTCAGGTGCCATACCTATATCCCGCTCCAGTTTCTGCATATTCCTAATCATAGCACTTAGCACGTTTGATCGAAAGTTCCTTCTTGCTTGTCTGTTTCCCCAGGGTGATAACAGTTTGAGGACAGACTGATGTGTCTTCATGCCTTCATTCATTCAACACATACTTCTAACTCTAAATACCCTCCCCTTGAAAACGTCTCTCTTGTTCTTTCTTATAACTCTTCATTTTCCTCCTTTTTGGGAAAAATTACCGTAAGACATCTTTGAATCCTTCCCCCCCGCCCTTTCCCTCTCATATCCAACAATAGGCTTGTTGGTTGTACCTCCTAGATGATGACGCATCCGTTGATTTCAGTCCTTCTTCACTGCCACCACCACCTTAGTCTCATTTCTTGTCTAGATTATAAAATACCATTCGACTTGGATTCCTTCCTTCAACTCTTACTCCTTATTTGTGAAGTCAGGTATATATTCCCTGTTTAAAACTTGCTGGTAGTTTCCTGTTTGATTTAGAATTTAATGCCAGCTCCTTGTCATGGCCTGTGGTCCTCTGTGAATTGGCCGCTACCTCCTCCCCTGACCTCACCTCAAATGTGCTCAGTGCTTTCCAAGCACGCTGGCCGTGCTGTCCCTTGAGCTGGTGTGGTCCAGGTGTGTTTGTGTGTCCGTTGTGCCATGACAGTGTTTTTGGGCAGAGATAAAGGAGCAAATACAGTGACATGCCATCTCTCCCACTTCTTTTAATTCTTTTGCTGTGTCAGTAAACTGCTGCTAGGGTAATTAGTCTTGCAGTCATAAATTATTTTGTTAGCTAAAGAGCAGTAGCTAAACCACTGCATAATGGCTTATGGGATAAAGTATGTCACTGCAGTAGGCAGGAAAAATTTCTGTTCTCCTGGAGTGAACACTTGTTCATCTGGCAGAGAGCAGAGAGGGAAGTAAGTGGACAGAGACAAGTTGAAACTGAAGCTACTTACCGACTAAAGAAACACCTCGTTTTATTGTGCTTCGCTTTATTACACTTCACACACTGCAGTTTTTTAAAACAAACTGAAGGCTTATGCACTCTTGCACTGAGCACATCTGTTAGCGTCACTTTTCAACAGCATTTGTTCACTCATGTCTCTGGGTCGTATTTTGGTAATTCTTGTAATATTTCCAAGTTTTGTTACTGCGTTTGTTATGGGGTCTTGCAGTTAGCGATCTTTCATGACTTGCTGAAGTCTCAGATAATGGTTAGCATTTTTGGAAATAAAGTATTATTTAATTAAGGTATGTTTTCTTTTTAGACATGATGCTTTTGTGCACTTAATAGACTCCAGCATAGTGCAAATGTAACTTTTATATGTAGTAGGAAACCAGAAAATTCATATGACTCACTTTATTGTGGTATTTGCTTTATTGTGATGTCTGGAACTCAACCTATAATATCTCTGAGGCATGTCTATTTCATTCTTCAAGGCTCTTCCCATATTTTCAAAAACCTAACTGACACTAAAAATCTAGTAATAACTAGGAAGAAACTAGATTGAGACCTCTCAATATAAGAAAATATATTAATAGGAATATGACAAAACTGAAAATTGATTCAAATGAGAAATCTTTTACCATTAAGCAGGTGAAAAATTAGGATAGAGACTTTATAAAATTAAATAGTGGTTACCAAAATAAATGCTCAAAGTAGAAATAATAGAATGTAAGAAAAATATTAAACTGGCAGCACTCATTAAAGAAGCACGAGAAATAAAGTCACCCCAGATATGAAAAATATAGATGGATTAGTAAAAAATAAAATTGAAGATTAGATGCTGCTGAAAATGGAATTGGGGGTATGAAAAAATTGAGCAAACAAATTTTGAAGAATGAGGAAATTGAACAAACAAATTTACAAAATAGAGTTAAAAAAGAAAGGAACAGTGAGAACTTGCCAGGTCAAAGAAAATACACATACGTTGATATTTTGCAAGAAAAGAATAGAAAAAAATGGAACAAAAAGATATAGTTAATCCTTTGAACAAGACAAGTTTGAACTTCACAGGCCCATTTATATGCAGATTTTTTCCCATAGGTATGACACAATCTGCAGTTGGTTGAATCTGCAGATGCAAAACTGCTGATATGATATGGCTGGCATGAAGTTACATGCAATTCTTCACTGTGCAGAGGGTCAGCACCTTTCCACCTTAGGTTGTTCAAGGGTCAACTATATTAAAATATATGAGGCTAGAATTTCCCGTAGCATTGTGAATTAGATACTGTAAATATTTCTTCTACTGTAGACAACTGAAAATACTAGATAAAGCATATCTTTTCAAATGTGTCACTGAGCTGACAAGAAAACAAATCCCTGCAAACCGAAACCAAAGTGGAAGTAGGAATGCTGGGAAGTGAAGGTTTGCCCTAAGGATATCTGCTATACCGTGAAAGTGAAAAATTGGAAACCGCTCAATTGTGTCTGACTCTTTGTGACCCCATGGACTATAGCCCACCAGGCTTCTCTGTCCATGGAATTCTCCAGGCAAGAATACTGGAATGGGTAGCTGTTCCCTTCTCTAGGGGATCTTCCCAACCCAGGGATCGAACCCAGGTCTCCCACATTGCAGGCAGATTCTTCACTGTCTGAGCCACTAGGGAAGCCAAGAATGCAAGAGTGGGTAGCCCAGGAATCGAACTAGGGTCTCCTGCATTGCAGGCGGATTCTTTATCAGCTGAGCTACCAGGGAAGCCCTGCTTCACTGTAAGTGACCCTAAACTTCTGGTTATTTGATTTTTAATATTTTATTTCAACATTGTTTAAAAATACAAAAAAGATGCAAGAGTAGCATAGAGAACTCCTATTTAGCAATCTCTTTCTCTCAGAAACCCCCATTCAAGTTTTGCTAATTGTCCCAGTAAAGTTTTTGAATAGTAAGGGATCTAATGCTGGATTACATTACCCCTCTTGTCTTGCCTTTCAACCTGGAATGTTACCTCAGTCCTTGACTTTCAATCCATTGATGGTTTGCGAATGCTAGGCCAGTCATTTTGCCAAATTCCCCTCAATTTGAGTTATTCTAGTGTTTCTTACCATCAGTCCTAGGTTATACATTTTCCCCCCAGACATCATTGAATCCTATTGGGTGGCACATGATGACCATTCACCCCACTATTGATTGTGTTAAATCTAACCACTTTATCTATTAAGATTATGCCTGCCAGGTGTCTCCATTCTGAAGTTACCCCAAAATAGTCCTCCCTTTTCAATAATTACTTTGTGGGGAGGTACCTAGAATCTATACAAAATCATGATTCTTAACTAACTTTCTGAAACCAGGATCTAAATAGGATTTGTAGATGATGCTAATGAAGTGTCACTCTTCCCAAGTTCTATCAGTGGAAAGATTAAGAAATATATGTATATATGCACAAATACATATTTATAGAAAACATACATTTGCATTTAACTCTATATGTTTAAAGCCACGAGTTTACGTGGTTATCTCTAGTTCCAATCCAACCACATAAGGCTTATTCTAGCTTTTCCCTATTTGCTATTTGTACTTCCTCTGATGAGAAAGTTAGTTCCCACTGTCTCCATCTCCCTATGTATATGTCCAGTGTTCTCTTTCTGCTGATGTTAATCCCCTCTTGTAGAGGAGTGCTTCTCTAAGACACCATGCCATTTAGAACTACTTCATGGCTTTTTGATGAAGAAAAGAAGGAAGTCAATTTTTTAAATGAAGAAGATGAAAGCAAAGGAAGGGAATTGAACCCCAGTTTTCAAAGTTCATAAACCTTGATGTATGGGAGATAAAAATCTGGGACCTTCTCAATGTGAAGACTCTGACAGAAGACCCTGCTAAAGTTGGAACCTCAAAGACTCACACTTTAACGTGATGGAAAATGAATGATAGCCCCGCCCCACAGAAGAGGACATGACTTTGGCATTAGTTGAAGGAAGAGCATTTCTCCCATGATGATTTGTACCACAAGTTAATCCTTACACACGTTTGCTACCTGAATCCATCTAATCTGCTTGTTTCAAATTTAGGTCATGGATGAACCACTTTAAACTTAGTGAGAAATCTATAAGAAAAGAGTATAATTGAACTTTTTGAGACCACATATTAAAAAAAAACATAGAAAATACATAAAACAGGATAAGACATACATGATAGTAAAAAATACACCTAATTAGAATCCTAGAAGAAGTAAGAGAGAATAGAAAAGAAACAATATTTTAGGGGATAAATGCTAAGACTTTTCCAGAATTTTTGAAAGACCCCTCAACTGAAGAGAGACAAAGATAAGACACAAAATTAACAGGCTAAATAAGAAGAAATTCTGATTTAGATGAAACAGAGTGAACTGTAGAATGTCAAAAAGCAGAAGTAAAATGTTGAAAGCAAGCAGAGAAAGAAAAAATGATTAGTACAAAGAAATGGCAATTTGATGGATGACTATTTAATAGCAATGGCCAGAAGACAAGTAAACACCTTCCAAGTGCTGAAGAAAATAACTGTCAACCTAAAACTATACATCTGGTGGAGATATCTTTCAAGAATATTGATAATATGAAGTCATTTTCAGACAACAGCAACTGAGAACATTTATCACCGATATATCCACACTACAAGACATTCTAAAGAATATTCTTTAAGAAGAGAAGAAACATCTTACTATAGGGAAGTTAACAGAAGTGAAAATAAATGGTGAACAAAGATATGATAATTGTGTCAGAAAGCTCTAAACATTTGTGATATAATATCTGTAAGAGTATAATTTAAGTTTTTTGAACTGAATATACAGAGGAAAATGTAAAACTGAGAGGTTAAAAGAAAGGGGTAATGAGATATAGTCTACATAGTCTAATATATATCATATAATCTGAGTGAAATAGTCTAACATGTGTCATGCAATGTGTAATAGAGGAATTAATAATACAAGATAGAACTGAGACACTAGAATATAATAGCATATGTGTTAGTAAGGGATATCAGAATTAATGTGTCCTAAGATTCTTATAGTTGAAGGGGAGGGGAGTAAAAATCTGATCTGGATTTAGAATTGGTCTGGATTTAGTCATATATGGAATTTATTAAAGGAATAAGCATAAAAGTATATGATATAAGTTAATAGAAGGGAGTAATGAAAGAAAAAAACTTCTTCCAATTGATCAAATAAGGAAAGACAGGAGGAAAGAAAAAGAAGTAGGAAAATCAGGACAATGAAAAAGTACAAATAAGATGGTAGAAATATATAAAAATTTATCAGTAATCAAAATAAATACAAATAAAGTATACTTTCTCCAGATAAAATACAGTAATTGTAAGACTAGATTTTAAAAATCCAACTTTGTGATATTTATAGGTGAATTTGGCTGAAACAAGATACTAAAAATTTAAAAGAAAATGGAAAGGGAAAATATGGTTATATAAAAACCAGAAGAAAGTGAAATTCCAAAGTGTCTGAATTATTAGGCAAAATAGACATCAAGGTAAAAAAAATAGACTTTATAGGTGATTTAAAGCAATATTTTATGGATTCTCCCCATAATGAAATAATGTTTGATTCACTTGGGAGAAATTACAATTATGAGTGGAAAATATGGCTACAGAATATTATAAAACAAAAATGTAAGTGAAAAGGGAAATGGAGAAATCCATCATCATCTAGGAAGGATTTATTGTGCCTCATTCAGTACCTGATCAACGAAACCATCAAAAAAATCAGTTAAGTACATAATAAATTTGATCACTAATCTTGAAACTAGGCTTGACGACAAAAATAGAGCACTGTATTGAATAACTGGAGAATATGTCTAGTGTCAACCTAGGAGCAAAACACTTAAGTGCTAGCCTGAAAAGATATTCCTATGAGTTACTGATGAGAAAGGGTTAAAATCTTTAAATTCTTAGGGATAAAAATCCAAAACCCTAGACAGAAGCTTATGCCTCGGTCTTTACATTTGTGTTTTTCTATTTCCCTCCTAAACTTCAAATGTTTATACATAATGAAGTTGGCTGTATTTGAATTAAAAACCTGCTGAGAATGAGTTTCTGTTTTCCTCCATCTGTGTCTAATTGGATTTCCTTCTTTCATGGGCTGGTCAAATCAAGAAAAGCTTGTCTACAAGCAAAGCAGATTGTAAATTCCCATCCAGATTTGTGATCGGTCAGGCTTTAACAAGAGTGTTTATCATTTTATGTGGGACAGGCCAAATGTTCAAGCATAAAGGTGATCTTGAGCATGTTCACAGAATATTTAGTTTTCACTAATATGCTACTAACCTACTATATGTATTTTTCTTTTAACTTTTCTTTCCTGGCCTGTCCTCTTTACATGTAGAGGCTTGTGAGTGAGTGGCCATATGGCCATTCTATATACCTATTTTAGTAAAAAATATAGCTTGTTTATGTTGAAATACATATTGCATTGGTATCTGGTTCATGAAAAGAGGTGTGTGTGTATCTCTTCCTATTCAGAAAAATAATGGATGGTCACATAACATACACAGTAATTTCATCTTTCATGTCAAATCTCAAAAAATAAATCAACTTCCATTAGTCTGAGGAAACTGATGTTCTAATCTAAAGAGATACTCTGCCTACTAAAATATAGGGTTACAACTATAGTTCATATAATTGGCTGAAAAATAAATCTTAGGGAAGAATCCTGTGTAAGAAAGAAATGCAATATGGATAATGGTTAAAACTTCTGATTTCTTTTTTTCTGTGGAGTTTCAAAATCCCTTATCTTCTTTGCCTGATCAAGTTCTTGTTTTTAATGATGCTTGCAATCCAGCTCCATTTCCTGTCTTTTTTTAATTTAAAAAAGATGATCTGTCTTTTAAAATTATTTTTTTCAGTTTTATTAAAGTATAATTGGCCAATAGAAATTATATGTATTTAAGGTATTCAACTTGATGCTTTGATGTACGTATACATTGTGAAATGATGCATCACCAAGCTCATTAATGTACTCATCACCTCACGTATTTATTTCCTTCTTTCCTTCCTTTCCGTTTTTTTTTTTTTCTGTGTGTGTGACAATAACTCTCAAACCTACTCTCTTAGCGAATTTTAAGTACACAATTTAGTTTTGTTAAGTTCCTTGTGCAGTATGTTAGGTCTCCAGCACTAATTTATCTCGCATAACTGAAACTTTGTACTCTTTGACCAACATCTTATTTGCCCTTCCAGCCCCTGGAAACCATATTCTACTCTTTGCTTCTGTGAAGTTTGACTTTTTTAGATTCTACATTTAAGCAGATCATGCAGTATTTGTCTCTCTGTGTCTAGCTTATTTTACTCGGTCTTCTAGGTTCATCCACATTGTTGCAAATGACAGGATTTCCTTCTCTCTAAAGGCTGACTAATATTCCATTGTGTTTATTTATATACTATATTTTTTCATACATTTGTCTGGAATGTGGAGATCAACTTTCCTTGGACAACTGAATACAAGACAGTTGAATATAAGCTACCCTTTCTATTATGATCATTGGCAGGTAGTCAGGAATCTCAAAGCTGGTTCAGAATAAGAAATCCTTCCAATATATTGACTTGCTGGGAACTAAATCCCCACTATCAAGTTGCAAGGTTGTAGCATGTGTTTGCTTCACAGGTGCTTACACTTCAAAAAAAAATCTATGCCATGGAAAAATTCAGGGTACATTTGTTTTGTGTTTATGAGTCTGATTAAAAGACTTGATGTTAAAGTCATCCTACAATGACTACTTTGGTAATAACCACAGTGCTTGTATACAGAGAATAGTTTCTAAAACTTGGATGTGTCTGCCTACCCCCTGAGGATCTTGCTAAATGCGGAATGAGTTATGTTTGCAGTGGGCCTCCCTTCTTAATAAGTTCCCAGGTAATGCCGATGTTGCTAGGATCATACATCGGGTAGCAAGGGTGTAGAGCTTTGCACATTTACACATAGGTCTCCTATAGCTGCTTGTGGTAGTTATTAACCCCTTGTGCAGATGAGGAATTAGAGTTTAACAGAATTTATCTGATATTGTCATGTATCTATAAGTCTTCTGATTAAGCTTTTTTTCCTGCTTCTATTATTCAACTTCATTCCTCCAAATAATCTTATTTATCTCCTGAATTATTATTATTATGTATTATTTTCAGGTAACAGTGATTCTTGCTCTTCCCTTAGGGACTTTGTATCTTCTTTGTAAGTTCTTTCAAAATAGTCCTATTCAAGTAAATCATAATACTTGTTAGCACTAGATTTTAAAAATCTTACAGGCTTGTAATTTGTCCTGCCCCTTAGACATGGCAGCTCCACTGTATTCTCTATAGTTAACCATAATAACACAGTTTCATGTTGACCTGTGTAACATAGCATGTTCTGCACACATAAGGCCCGGAGCTAATCTATTTATAGGACATTCTGCTAAAGGTGATTTTGAGATCTCGCCTCATTTTTGTAGAAGAAATTCTCTCAGAAGTTAAGGAAATTCTGGCCTACTATTAAGAAGTAAGAAGTACTATTAAGAAGTAAGAAAATTCTGGCCTACTATAAAGAACTAAGAAGTACTATTAAGAAGTAAGAAAATTCTGGCCTACTATTAAGAAGTACTTGTGTGCTTTTAAACACTGCTGTCATTGACTGCCAGTCACAGAGTCTGACCACTTGTTATGGGGATGGAATAACATTCCAAGAACATTGGACTTCCATGACACTGGGCTTACCTGGTGGCTCAGATAGTAAAGAATCTGCCTGTAATGCAGAAGAACCCGGTTCAATCCCTGGGTCGGAAAGAGCTTCTGGAGAAGGGGATGGCTATCCGTTCTAGTATTCTTGCCTGGAAAATTCTATGGACAGAGAAGCCTGGTGGGTTACAGTCCATGGGGTCACAAAGACTCGGACACGACTGAGCGACTGACACTTTCACTACTTTCAACTAGGCTTGACATTACAGGTGATCAGAAGTAATCATATTCTAATATTGGGACTGAAAGCTATTGTTTTAAAAGGACTGATATTTAAGTACCTACATACCTAGGCATATTAAATCACAATTTGGGGTAGAACTCAAACATAGGTATTTTTTTAAAGCTTCTAGGTTATTTTACTGTGAAGTATGTTTGAAAATTGCTGCCACAACTCATTTTCCTAGTGAGTTCATTATCTTTGAGACATATGGCTTTTATTAGTGATCTTTTAAAAAAGGAGTTACTTTCATTCTCCCAAGATTAATAAGAATTATCACAAGAGGCTAGGGGGTTAGCTTTGGTTAAAATGATAACAGTTCTGAAAACGGAAGCAACAAGGGAAGGGCATCAGTAAGATGAAGTCAGACTGTACATGTTTTAAATCAGTAGTTTGTAAATAAGAATGTAGTAATTACTTGTCAAATAACTGTCAGTTAATTGCATTTAAGAATGATTCCAGGACGCAAAGGTAAAAACACTTTGAGATCTCATATCAGGTAAATTGTTAGAATTAATCAAATGTTAACTTTTATCTTCATTTTCCCCTGTAGTCATTTTTTCCCTTATGCAAGGTCATGCTGATTTGTCATGTAAGCTAGTTTAGCTTCATAGATCTTGGTTTCTTATCAGGTTCAATGCCATGTCCGTTAGTATAAAAACAGCAGTTACAACAAATTCACAATGTACTCTTGGATAAAAATGGAGTATGACTAGAATTCATTGCTCTAATTTATCTGTATTGTGTTGCAGAAAAATTACAAAGCTATTTTCTACAGTGCAATGAACTCTGTCCACATTTCCATATGGAAAGCAAATTAAAATTTAAAAGAAGTCTACCACTTCTTTCTAGAGAGACATTGAGATTTAACTTGATCTTTCCACAATTTATTTAGAAATTTTTGCCCAAGTTGAAGGCAAAATCAAAATGTTGAGGTGAGACCTTAGTCAATTTCTTAGCTTCTAATATTCTAGGTAGTTAAAAATCATCATTTTTGCATATTTGTATTCATGTAGCATACTCTCCTGAGGTTAGCTAGTTAATAGTTGATAAGCAGACAGTAAATATTTCTGCCTTATCAATCTCTTGCCCTTAACAAAGACCCTCTATTTGGAAAAGATTCTTAAATTTTGTGTGCTTTCAAAGATTGAGGCGGGGCATGGGCAATGGACTTCTTCCAAATGATTATGGTGACGTTGATGTGACTGAAATGCAGACCTCACAGTGACATTGCTTCATAACTAATGGGTGCTGAACTGTTAAAAAAAATGTGATGGGTCTTCATGGTGAACCATGAGATGCTAAGATCCCTGATAAGTTTGTGACAGATTGACAGGTGTTTTTCTTTCTTACTTTCTCTTATAGAACTTCTATCCTCTTCTGTGCTGTGCCCAGGTGTGTCTGACTCTTTGTGACCCCAGGGGCTGTAGCCCACCAGGCTCCTCATCCATGGAATTTTCCAGGCAAAAATACTGCAGTGGGTTGCCATTTCTTCCTCTAGGGGATCTTCCCGACCCAGGGATCGAATCTGCATCTCTTGCATCTCCTGCACTGGCACGCAGATTCTTTGCCATTGCACCACCTTGATGGTTAAACTAAACTGAATTTCTTTCAGTTCTTGTAATGATTTTACAGCCCTTCTGGCCTCTAATATTTTGCACACTTCTTCCCCTTTGCTTGGACGAGCCATTTTCAAACTGTTTGCTCTCAGGATCCTTAACACACTTGAAGAACTCCACAGAACTTTTGCTGACACAGGTTAAATGATCATATCTACCACATTAGAAATGGCCGTTAAAAAGAATTCATTTGAATCAGTTCTAATGAGATGGATGAAACTGGAGCCCATTATACAGAACGAAGTAAGCCAGAAAGATAAAGACCATTACAGTATACTAACACATATATATGGAATTTAGAAAGATGGTAACGATAACCCTATATGCAAAACAGAAAGAGACACAGATATACAGAACAGACTTTTGGACTCTGTGGGAGAAGGCGAGGGTGGGATGTTTCAAGAGAACAGCATCGAAACATGTATATTATCTAGGGTGAAACAGATCACCAGCCCAGGTTGGATGCATGAGACAAGTGCTCGGGCCTGGTGCACTGGGAAGACCCAGAGGAATCGGGTCTGGAGAGGGAGGTGGGAGAGGGGATCGGGATGGGGAATACGTGTAAATCCATGGCTAATTCAAGTCAATGTATGACAAAAACCACTACAATATTGTAAAGTAATTAGCCTCCAACTAATAAAAATAAATGAAAATTAAAAAAAAAAAAAGAAATGGAAACAAAAAAATTTTAATTACTAATTTTTCTGATATAATGACAGAACCCATTATATTATCACAGAAAACATTTTTATGGAAGGTAAACTATATCTTTCAAAACAAAGAAATAAAGGAGTGGCATTGTTTTAATGTTTTTTCAAATCTCTTTAATAGAATATAGGTGGATTCTTACATTGCTCTGTATTCGGTCTTTTTTAATATTTTGTTTTGATTGAAGCATATGAGCAAAATCCAGCTTCAGACAGATTTGAAGTTGGAAAGGGAAATGTATTTTACAATCCTTTTCAGATGATTGTGAATATTCTTCCTTGCTACTAAACCAAAATTCAACAACAGCTGCTTTCAGCTTATTTGTGCTGTTGTTGCAAGATTAGTTCACTATAGAAATTGTTGAGATGCCCAAACATGGATTTACTCCCACTTTTTGGAAAGAACAAAGAAAGCTCCACTTTTATGAACCTTTCAAATCACCTAACACAAGCCAAATCCTGTTACGGATCATTTCTAAAACCCTCTTTTGGAGCTCTCCCCATGGTTCTCCATGGTATGTATTCTCCTTTGTTGCAATAAGTCAATCAATAATGCCAACTTTGCTTGACTACAGAGATATTCCTGGTGGTGGTCTTGGATTGGAAAGAACCAACAATTTCTTTTATGGTTCCTTATGAGTGAGGATTTGTAGAGTATATTTCTGCAGGAAGATAAAACAGCTTATTGTTCTAGAGATTGCTATAAAGATAGAGCAGCAACAGGCCTACTTTAGGATTGGTGCTATTGACTGTACAATTGCTCTAAGTCTTTTGGCTTTCTATTTAGAAGACTCTAAAACCCAGTAACAAATGCTACAAGTGTTGTTGAATTTTAATATTTATATCTGGACTTTGTAAATCTGAATCCTAGAGTCAGACTCCCTATTTACTGATTAAATGATCAGGTGCAGTTCAGTTATGCTGTCTTGTGTTTTAGCTTTCTCACCTGAAAAGTAGGGGTCATAATACCACCCACTACATAAGATTATTATTTGGATTTAAAGAATTAATACTTGTGTTCACTCTGTATAGCACCATCAGATACATTCCTTATATGTGTTTGTTTGTTTTTAAAAAACAACTCAGTTTCTTAACAACAGAATCTGAACTCTTCATATCCCCTTAGACCTAGACCTCAGTTTAATTGTCACATCTCTAATACCAATTTAAAAATTTTAAGTAAAGTATCATGTCTAATAAATTAATAGAGGGTCCATATTCATGGGATCGCAAAGAGTTGGACATGTCTGAGCTGCTAAACAACAATTACATCTCATAGTGGATGATCCTCAGTATGAACTCTGTAACGGCTGTCTTAGGTGCGAATCCCAGCTTTGCCACTTACTGCCTGGATAACTTTGAGTAAATTATGCCTTTGTGCCTCATTTTCTTTCCCTATAAAAATGCACTTGTAACAGTACTGCTCATAGAGTGGCTGTGAGTTTTAAATAGGTTAATATTTCCAAAATACTCAAAAGAGTGCTTGTTACATAAAATAAACCATTTATCAAAATAAATACAAAAATGTCTCTAAAATATTAAGCATTTAAAAACCTAGAAAAATTGGTGATTGCAGAACTTATTTATAAATTTTATAGCAAATTAATAATAATAATTTGATTTACTTATTTCTCTCCTTGCTTTCACAACATCTTATAGTTTCAAACATGCCTAACTATATAGGGCAGAAATGTCTTATACAAGTGGACATTACCTGCTCAATATTGGTGATTGTGATGCAGTCAGATTTGAGTTATTGGTCAAAAATTTGAGGGATAGAACCTAGGGTTTGTTTTTAGTTTATACCTTCCAGAAGGATTTTTTTCCTATAATATTTAATGTCAATAATTTCATCTTACTCTTAATGGTGGGATTCTGCTTGCTTTGTCATAGAGCAGTGAACTTTTATAATTACAGTGTGTGTGTGTGTGTGTGTGCGTGCTCAGTCATGTCCAACTCTTTGTGACCTCATGGATTGTAGCCTGCCAAGCTCTTCTGTCCATGTGGTTTTCCAGGCAAGAACCCTGGACTGGGTTGCCATTTCCTACTCCATCCTAATTATAGTAGCTGTGGTTTAATTTATCAATCTGGTAAGAATTTAGCTTTGGGGGATTCCCAGGTGGCTCAGTGGTAAAGAATCTGCCTGCCAGTGCAGGAGATATAGGTTTGATCTCTGGGTGGAGAAGATCCCCTGGAGAAGGAAATGACAACCCACTCTAGTATTCTTGCCTGGAAAATCCCATGGACAGAGGAGCCTGGCAGGCTACAGTCCCTGAGGTCACAAAGAGTTGGACGTGACTGAACACACACAAATTTAGCTCTAACCTAATTTTCAACTTCAATCTTCCTTCTAATCTTGTCTCTAAAATTTAATTGTCTGAATGGAAAGGATAGGATTTTTCAGCCTCTACACAGACTTTAAGTAATTTATTCACTAGTTGGATTATACTAATCTCTCTATTATCTGATAGAATTCTTAATTCTTCTCATTTTTCTTATCTTTTTATACGGTGTAAAATTCTATGGTTATTTTATTGACAACTTCCTCAATTCCTCTGCTCTCTCTTTGTATTTATTCCTTGACAAAGCACAAAGGAAGCCAATTACACTATTACTCTGTCTGACATTGACAATCAGATTACCAGCCCTCTCTTGGCAAAGCTTTACATCCAGGCTGCTGGCCCCCTTCAGATAGAATACCTTGGGCTTTGCGTTCCCTCTCCTGAAATAGTTTATCAGAATCTGAAAGAAGCAGCTAAAACACTGCACCATCCTGCCATTTGCTTTCCAGCAGTCTTGAATTTTTATCTTTGGTCACATGATCTGGGTCTCAAAATACAGCAGTTGGTTGCTTACTCAAACAACTTTTATATTTAAAGTAGCAAGAATCAAAACTTTCCTAGCCCTTCATGTAAGAATATCTCACAGTTTGTTGTTCAATCTCTGTGTTATATTCACAGTTTAGCATTTGGTACTTCTAAGGACTAATTTCTTTATTAGTTAGGACTTTCAGTTGCAAGCCACAGAGGATTACTCTGGTTAACAGAAGTTTGAAAGCGGAAACTAGGGTTATTGAGGAAACACTGTGATAACTCCTAGACACAAAGGAAGAGTGGAACAGCCTTGGGGGAAGTAAGAGGAACAGGGGGACTTTGGGTCCTTTCCCTAGTGTTCTGACATTTTGATGACATAGCTTGAAATTTTTTTTTATTAATTACCTAAGTCCAACTCTTCCTGCAAAATTCTACTTAGACTGTAACAAGCTTTATCAAAATTCAGTGGTTCTACTTGGTCTTAAAACCCTTTTTACTTTACAGATGTGAAAACTGATCTAGAGAAGTTAAATAATTGGATTATTGTAAATAAAATAAAGTTCCTTTGACATGTAAATAAATCCCTCTGAATGGTCCTAAGAGTAAATTAACTTCTATAGCATATTTCCTAAGAGTAAATATGATTAAAGTGACATTTCACCAAGATGTATTGTGTAACTTCCTTTGTTGTATCACTGAATGTGACACCATCATCTTTATATCTATTGTCTTTATACTTTCCTCAGCCCTTCTCTTTTATCTTCAAAAGTACCAAGATTATGTATCAGTTGTTGCCCAAAGTCAATCAGTAACACTGAGAGCACATTGAGACAGACTACCTAGGCCTAGGTGTGATAATATAGAATGTTTTCCCCAAAGAGATCTCACTACTTTTTAATCTAGTGGCTTATGGATGGAGAAGGAGCCAGGAGGGGGGATCAGGATGGGGAACACATGTAAATCCATGGCTGATTCATGTCAGTGTATGGCAAAAACCACTGCAATATTGTAAAGTAATTAGCTTCCAACTAATTAAAATAAATGAAAAATAAATAAATAAAAAGAAATACAAATGTCCAAAATCATATAAAAATATTCAGCCTCAATGTTCATTAAACTCTGATTAAAACCCCCCCCCCCCAAAAATTAGATTACTCTGAAAAAATTTTTTCTTTGGAATTTCATTCACTTCTCCAATAAAGACTTATTGACCATGTACTGTATAAGGCACATAATTTGGGATGTATTAGTGAACAAAACAGAAACTAAAAATATCTGAGGCTTCATGGAACTTATGTTCTCATTGGAGCTTACTTTATTGTAAAAATACAGCATATAACACATATATAAAATAAGTTTTAAATATGTGTTTATCAACTGTTTGCATTATTGGTAGGGCTTCTTGTCAACAGTAGACTGTTAGTAACAGTTATACTTGGATTTTCCACTGTGCAGGGGGTTATTGCCCTTAACCCTCATATTGCTTAAGGGTCAAGTCTATGTTGAATTACTAGGTATTAGATGTGAATAAATACCTACCTGTATTAAAAGCAGTTGCTCATTGATGCTGTTACTACATTTTTATAAAATGTGTTTTAGAACTACATCATTTACTATTTCTAAATGGCTTGAAATATTCGGATGCCAGTTTGGTACCCCTGAAACTGAGGGAAGGTGTATTCCTCATGCTGTCACTGGGTTCTTAACATTTCCTAAGTTTTACAGAGTATAAAAGAGCAGATATTTGGAGAAATAAGGAAATCAGATATTTCAAGTTTTCATGATGTGTCATACTATGGTCAGACCAACTCACTAATGAAAGCTTTAGCTGTGGATATATAAAAATGCTATCTTCTTTGTGAACAACTGAGATGAAACATGAATCTAGGTGGTATCAGAAGCACTCCTTTCTTAAAATGGCAAGCTAAGGCCAGCTCAGTGGTGGGAAGGATACTCAAGTGTGGCCCCTTCTCTAAACCCACCGCACTTGTCAGAGACATAGGCCCGTGTTAACATAACAGGAAGCCCAATGTGGTGGAAGCATATGGAAGGAACATGAGCTAGCAAATTCATAAATGGCATTTGTCAATAGCACTGCCTACGGTTTTGTTGATAGAATAACATGTCTTTTGGAATAGCTTCAGATGGCCAAACAAGGAATGGTTGGGCATAAATGGGGATGGGAAGTCCAGGCAGGATATGGTTTCATCCTATTAAATTTCCAGGTTTTTGGCACAAATGCCACTGCTGTGGGGAGGAGTCCACATGGCCCATCACATCACAGCTTTCTTTTTAACTTGACAGAGCTTCTATTGTACCAGGCAGATAAAGCCCAAGAGAGAGTCATTGGGATTTAGGCTTTGGGTGGGAACTAGGTTAAATTGTGTTCCCAGCTCATGTTCTACATATCACATTCTTAAGCCAAATAAAAAAACACCCATCCCTTCAAGGTTGACATACAACTGGGTTTTACTTCACATAGTGAGATTGAATTTTTGAACAGGGAGCATGTCCCTAGGGACCATTTATGGCTGAACTTTCACTCACTTCAAGCTGAGTGAAAGTCGCAGCAGCATATGAATATTCAGTGAGAACATCAGTGTTTTTGTTAGAATGCAGGTCCTGTTTGATTTTTTTTGTAGGATAGGTGCTTGTTCATTAGGATTTTTCTCCTTGGAGATTATTAAATTGAATGGTTTTCTTCCTTTAATAAAATACTTTAAAAAGAGGATTTTTATTCCTTAAGCCAGGTGGATTCCAGTGATATTTACCTAACCTTCACTGACATCAGATGTTCACATTAGTTCAACTGACTTTTACGGCTCTAGCTATTTCCTAAAAGAAAATAATTTTCTGAGATTTTCACACAATATAGAATCTTCCCACTTAGCATATAATATTTTATAAAATTTTAGATTTGGATATAAAATTTTGTCTCTGATTTCTTCTTATTCATATTTTCCACCAGTTTATTACTTTGTGAATTGTTTTTGTAGACAATACATTAGAAACTTGAGGTCTTCTTTTGCTTTTGAAATGTTTGCTATCACAAAGCATTCCACACCACTTAGGTAGAAATTAGCTTATTTTTGTGGCCTCATTTAAAAGAGTTTTCCTGACAATATTGTATTCGGCTCTCACCTAATACTGTCTTACAGTGTAACCTTTTTGACCATCATGTCAACACCCATCATGCTTCCATTCTCATATTCATACATTCTTACTGTCATGAAAGATGTTGTATCATGAAAAAGAAAAGTCTATTCTTTTTTTTTTTTTTTTCATTTAAAGTGCACAACTAAGACTGACTACTGGTATTACTTTAGGAATTTTCACAGAGTGTTTTCTTTCTGGGAATTATGAAGTTAGTTTTGGTATCTGGACAAGTTACAAAGAATTCTGAGAATCTGAGTTCTAAAAGTAGCTATATCAGTTCAGAGGTCAGGTAGTTTGGCCAGTGAAAGGGCAGTGCTGGGGCAAGTGACCCTTCATCATACTGTCATAGAACTGCTGTTTTCTTCTACAATCTGCCACGTAGAGAATGACTTCTTTCCAACCACCTAGCCCCATTCTGCTTCCTCAGTTAGCATATGATGTGGGGGCCTGACTTACTCTTTGGGGTAATGATGTACTGAAGATTGGTGAGCTTTGTTGCTGCTCATCTCTCTTGACTGCTGGCAAGACTAGGTATGTTTGTTTGGAAGATTATTTCAATTTTTTTTTTAGAGAGTCACCTGATAGTGCTCCATTAAAGGCCCAGTCTTGTCCAGAGGCCCCCCCCTTTTTTTCATGGAAGGGCATTTTATCTCAAATATAGCCTTGTGTACTTTTCAGTCTGAAACTCCCAATCTATCCCTCCTTCCCACCCTTCCCCTCTGGTAACCGTAAGTTCATTCTCTAAGTCTGTGAGTCTGTTTCTGTAAATAAGTTTGTTTGCCATTTTTGTGTTATGTTAATGGTGATCATATCCTTCAAACTGGGACATTTTTGAGAGTGAAAGACATGCCATGAATAATTACACTGGGGAACAGATATTGAGTAAGACTACTCCAGACAAACGAGGATGAAATTTCACTGTACCTGTAACAGTATAGAGGTGGTTTCACAGTGTATCGTTTAAGTGAGAGGGACTGACAAGACGAGGAGAAATGTACAGCCATAAAGTGAACTAGATGGTGGATCGATGTCATGTCCATGCAATGGCCTTATAAATTACAGTCCACCTGAACCGACACAGAAGGGAAACACCAAATCATTGCTTATTTTTCATCCAAGTTGGTTTCAGTAAACCAGGACGTGCTCAACTTTTTATAACAGACACATTTTGAAAAATGATGAGTTAACAAAATGTTCTTCAAAAGAATACACATAGAGGTTACATTTTGTATGCAAGTCCAGGGAAGTCTCAGTTTTACTCAGTGAAACTGAGACTTCCCAGTGGCACTAGTGGTAAAGAACCCATTTGCCAAAGCAGGAGACACAGGTTCAATCCCTGGGGCGGGATGATCCCCTGGAGAAGGCATGGCAACCTACTGTGATATTCTTGCCTGGAGACGCTCATGGACAGAGGAGCCTAGAGGACTACAGTCCATAAGGTTGCAGAGTCAGACATGACGGAAGCGACTTAGTACAGCACCTGAAAATGTGGACCCTAGATGTATCAGCCCTCTAAGACTACACTGCACAATAGACTTTTACTACTTTTTTTCAAAGGTGCTACAATAAATTTAGGACTGTGTAACATGTGGAATCTATTGAAATATCAAAAACCATCATGTGTCAGGTAATATATAAAATGTGTATGAATCTAATTCATAAGTGGTTACCTTAAGTTTGCTTTTGTGACTGTTTATCACAGACTGACTTTTGGACCAACTGGGAGATGATAAAGAAATGCATATCATCAGAATTCAGCATACCTAGATCCCCAGATTACTCTACTAGAGGTGTTGTTTATGGCAGTGATCACAACTTGGCAATATTCTGTGGCTGTAATTGATGTGAAATCTTATAAGGAACATAGGCCAAATTTTTCAAAAAACTAGCATCTATTGAGTACTTGCTGTAGACCGGGCTTGCATTACATCCAAGGACTTTACATGCATATCTCAATTGTCTTACATGTAACACTCAAAGTATTTAATTTCACATTGTATTTCTATTTCATAGATGAGGAAACTGAAGCTTAGAGAGGTAAAGGAACTCCCTCACACATTGTCATTTCATCCCAGATTATCTGACTACAAAATAGGCACTCTCCCTTGATAAAATATAGGCTACGATTTATGAGTACCCTCTTTTCTTCTGCTAATGTTATAGGATTATAGTCCCAGGCACTAACAGGAAAAAATATGACAATGTAGGGGAAGGAAGAAAAGAAGTTTTCCATGATAGGTTTGCCTCACATGTCATTTTAGAACTGCCTCAGGAGAAAAGAGATGAGGATTTTTGAAAAAGGTCTTAGGTTAGTTGTGATTAAGAGAATGTAAAGATGAAGTTTTGATAGAAATATTGGTAAGAAAATGGTTCCCTAGCTGTGCTTCAGAAGACATGGATTCTACTTAGCTTCTATGTCCATCTCTTCTTGTGCTTTTTCTCATTCTTTTTATAGGGACATATTCAAAGGCTTTCTACCTCACTTGGAAATTCTATCCCATTTTTTATATATTTAAAGAAGCTATAAATTGTTTAGGCCATGTTCAAATCCTCTAATGACCTCTTTAAGAAAAAATGGAATTATCTAAATACAAGAAATCAGAAAAAAGGAAAAATTATAGTGTATGGATACAGCAGAAACCTGTGCAGCTTTAAAGATAAATGAATTAGAATTGCAGTTATATGAATAATTCTTACAAAAAAATCAAGAAGAACATATTCAGTGTGATATGACTGATACGGTGTATCAGTAGGGAAACAGATTTATGTGACAAAAGGATAAACAAATGTAATACAAAGCACTTCAAGTTAGTGTTTATCTTTGGAGCAAAGGATAGAGAAAAGTGACTGTGAAGTGGTATGCAGGGCGCTTCCGTCCTGCTGTCTTCAGCTAGAGGACTTGAGGGAAAGTTCCAGAGAGGAGTCATCTGAGAACTTTCAGTTGCCATTACTGCCAGCAGCTGGGGGAGTGGGTATTTGTATCCTATAGTGGGGTCCACGTGGGTACCACAGCATCCACTAAATCATTAGACATCAAACCCAGCTGCACATTAGGATGACTTGGGGAGATTTACAAGCTCCCAATTCCCAGTTTGCATGCTGGACCCATTAAATCATAATTTCAGGAAGTGGGGCCCAGGTGTCAACACTCTTTAAGACTCCCCAACAGTTACCAATATGCAGTCCCAGTCAAGTTGAAGAAACACTGCGTATCAGTACAACCCTCCACTTACCTAGGTATTAAAAAATGCCTTGCAGTATGATTCTTTTGCATGTAGCTGTCCAGTTTTCCCAATACCATTTATTGAAGAGACAGTCTTTCCTCATTGTATATTCTTGCTGGTTGGCTGTAGATTAATTACCCATATAAAAGTGAGTTTATTTCTAGGTTCTCTATTCTGTTTCATTGATCTGTGTGTCAATTTTTGTGCCAGTACCATGCTCTTTTGATTACTGTAGCTTTGTAATATAGTTTGAAATCAAGGCACCTGATACATCCAGCTTTGTTCTTCTTTGTCAAGATAGTTTGGCTATTCATGGACTTTTGTATATCCATAAAAAATTAAAATTATTTGTTCTAGGTCTGTGAAAAATGCCATTGTTATTTTGATAGAGATTGTATTAAATCTGTAGATTTCCTTGGATAGTATGGTCACTTTAATAATATTAATTTTTCTAATCCACAAACACTGTATATCTTTCCATCTGTTTATGTCCTCTTAAATTTTTTCATCAATTTTTTGTTCTATAATTTTCTGAGTACAGTTCTTTTATCTCTTTAGATTTATTCCTAGACATTTTATTCTTCTTGATGTGGTTGTAAATGTTTTTTTTTTAAATTTCTCTGTCTGATAGTTTGTCTTTAGTGTATAGAAATGCAACAGATATCTGTGCATTAATTTTATATCCTACAACTTTAATGAATTCATTGATGAGTTTTAGTAGTTTTTGGTGGCATCTTTAGGATTTCCTATGTATGGTATCATGTCATCTGCAAGTAGTGACAGTTTTACTTCTTTTCAATTTGGATTTCTTTTATTTCTTTTTTCTTGTCTGATTGAATCAAACTGGATTACTCTCTCACACCATGTGCAGAACTAAATTAAAAATGGATTAAAGACTTAAATTTAAGACCTGAAACCATAAAAGTTCTATAAGAAAGCATAGGCAGTATGCTCTGACATCAGTCTTAGTAAAATGATTTTGGATGTTTCTCCTCAGCAAAGGGAAACAAAGGCAAAAATAAGCACATAGGACTCCATCACTCTAAAAAAAAAAAAGAAAGAAAGAAAACCTTCGTAAAGGAAAGGAAATTATCAACAAAGCAGGGAGGCCATCTACTGAATGGGAGAAAGTATTTCCAAAGAATATATCTGATAAGGTGTTAATATGCAAAGTATATAATGAAATCATGCAACTCAGTATCAAAAAACAAACAACTGGATTAAAATATGGAAAGAGGATCTGGATAAACATTTTTCTGGGGAAGATATGCAGATGGCCAACAGACACTGCAAAAGATGTTCAGTGTCGTTAATCATCAAGGAAGTGCAAGTCCTACACTGTTGGTGGGAATGTAAATTGATATAGTCACTGTGAAGAACAGTATGGAGGTTCTTAAAAAACTAAAAATAGAGCTGCCATATGACCCAGCAGTCCCACTCCTGGGCATATACCCGGAGGAAACCATGATTGGTATTTTTATATTTTCCAATTCTTTGTTGATATTCTCAGTGTGTTCCTTTATTCTTTTCCTGAGCTTGCTGAATATTTTTATGACCATTTCTTTGAACTCTTTATCAGGAAAATTATTGGGCTGGCCAAAAAGTTCGAGTTTTTCCACAAGATGGCAGAGAAGAACCCAGATGAATTTTTTGGCCAACCCAATACTTCTCTCCATTTCCTTAGTGTCATCTTGTTTTTTCATTTGGAATATATTCCTCTGTGGTCTCATTTTGTTTGAATTTCTCTGCTTGTCTCTATGAAGTTAGACTATCCCAGTCTTGAAGCATGTCCTTGTGTAGAAATGTCCCTACGTGGTCTACATGTAGCCAGTGGTTCTGGTGGGGGTGTTGGAGCTGAAACAAGCACGGGTCGGGGCTTTTTCTGGGGCGCACAGGCGCTGCCTTTGTGGCAGGTGCAGACTAGAGCTGGGGGGCCAATGCCAGAGCCTGGTGCAGACCAGTGCTTCTTATGGGACATGACTGAAGCTTTTCCCTTATGTTTATTTTTATCTGTTGGGTTTTTAAAAAATTATCTAAAATGCCATTATCAGAATTTCATTTTCTCTTGTTGCTAGTCTATAGAAATATGAGTAATTTTAAAAAGTCTAGCTGTGTCCATCAATCTTGATATATTTTCTTAGTAGTTCTCACATATTGCCTATGTCTTCCCTTGTAATATCTCTATGAATAATTATAAAGTATTGAATAAGAATTGTTAATTTCTCTCTTATCAATGTTATCCTCTTAAAGTTTATTTTCCCCATCTTGGTGTGATGGCTTGGATCTCCAGGGCTAAGTGGATAACAAGTGATGATGACAGAAATTATCCTTTCTTGATTTTAAGGGGATGCTTTTAATGATTCATTGTTAATTATGGTATTTTCATAGTTTTTCTATAGATCTTCTTTATTAGGTAATAAAATTCTCATCCTGATTTTATAAAAGTTTTATATTTACTGATATAGATTTACTGAATTCTTTTCTGGCCTGTGTGTTTTTCTGAATGTTGTTTAATCTGTTAATGTGGTGAATAGCTTTTTCTATTGTTCAAATTTTGTTTCATTCATGGAACAAATCCAACATGCATTACCCTTTTTTCAATTTTGTTCATTAGTGAGTTTTGTCTAAAGTTTCCTTTTCATACTAAAATATTGGTGTTAAGGTTATGTTATCCTAAAAAAGTTACAATGTGTTACTTCTTTTCTCTTTGGAGAATTTGTGAAGTTTGTAAACATCTTTTCCTTTACTATTCCATAGAATTCATCTATAATACAGTCTGAGATACTTTGGATTAGATTTTCTACTAGTAATATAATTTCTTTAATGATTTAACTACTATATATGTTTTCTTTTTATTCTTGAGGGAGTTACACTAAGTATAAATTTGTAGGAAATTGTCCATTTTATTTAGGTTATTAAACGCATTGGCTTAATAATAATATGTAATTGTTATAATGTCTTATTCTGATTTTATGGCTCCATAGTTGGCCCTTATATAATTTATATGTCCATTTTCTACTTTTTATTGGTATTTTCTGGGGAAATGTATTCATTGGTCTCTTCTCATGCTAATGGTGATGAGTAGATTCATATCCACATACTTGGTCCAAAGAAAACATTGGATTTGACTAATGCTCTTCTGCGAACAAACCCAAAGTTTTTCTAATGACAAACATATTAACCATATCTTGGGAGAGGTGGGTGTTAAACTCAAGAATTTTGAGAATTTTCCCATTCTGGTTATTGAATAGTACTGCTTTGCTCTCATATATTGCCCAAGTTTTTGTGTTTTAACAAGTACAAAATTAAAAGTCATATTCAAAAATAAAGAATTCAAAGTGTATAGTCAAGCAGTGAACTGATTTATTAGTTCATTCATTTATTCAATAAGTATTTGTTAGACACATGTGCCAAGCAAAATTTAGGCACACCAAATTACTAGACATTACCATTTTTCCTGGCCTAGAATGCACATTGCTCTGTAATTTGAGATGTGATATTTCTAAAGATCCAAGAAAAACACAGAATATTCATAAGGGCCAAAATCAGCAATAGGATGAAAACACTGCATCAAGCAGTTGATAGAAACTAAAACATTGGGCTTTCATTCTATGTCTCTTCAACCTAAGTCTTTGTGACAGAAGTATATTTAGGTATGTTTCTCTCCTAGTGCTCCTGTTTATGTCAGATTGATGTCACCCAGTGAGAGGATTATTCACTTCATACCATTTATATTGCTGGTGAAATATGAATAGTATATATATTTCTTTAACTGAGTTATTTTTTTATTTCATCACTGTCATTTCTAATATATTCTGAAAGAAATTTGGTAAAGTAGTTATGTCCATTCACATAAGGAAAACCATTTTGGTTTTGATGATATTAGTACATAGTTTACAATGTTATTACCAAAATCTAAGAGTCAGTAGTCATTTATATGAGAACCATTTTATAATTTTCAATTGTGACCTGTTGCAAGTTGCTTTTTTAGGGTATAATGTTTGGCATTCTTCCTGTCCTTTGGAGGAATATAGACATGCATTCCCATTCTTTGCTATTAATATAAATAAAATCACTTGAACATGCTTTGAAGACAATTCTCATTTCAGTGTCCATCTAAATTTGCCTTTAATACTCTTTATTATGGAACTTCAGAAGAGAACTTTAGGCATTTCAGAATTGAGTAGTTGTCCATCCCAATGCAACTGAGTAACTCAGATGCTTTCATTAGTAAGTAAGATACCTTATCAGTGATTTAGTTGGAGGTAGAGAATGGTATGAAGTTTATAAAAATCAACAAAGAAGTTTATTCACAAAGAGTATCATAAATATTTGTTGAGTGTTGGCTATATGTTAAACACAATCTGAAATTCTGAAGATATAGGACTGAGAACCTTGAGCAGGATAGGTACTGCGCTCTTAGGATTATATTAATGAATTTTTATCAGGTAATGGGATAGGAGTTACTGTGGATTTAATGCAGGTGCTCATAGGGCATGGAAGAGATGAAAAGAACCCGAATTTGGAGACTACGGAAGACTTCCTGGAATAATTCTCTCTTCACCAAGACCTGAGTGACAACACTTAGCTAGGTGAAGAGATGTCAAGGTTGTGGACTTGGAGGTTGGGCATTTTAAGAAGCAAAAAACAGACAAACAAAAATTCATGTGAAATGGATTGGGGTTATATGAAGCAGACCAAGTTTATAAATTTAATATTCATCAGCTGCACTAGAATTAGTGTACTGAGTGACTTGAAGCAGTTTTAGGACATGAGTCTGTCCCTCTTTGTCTTGTCATTTCATTCTTATATACTATATATACATTTCCTTCTTATATACTTAATGTGTGAATTAATTTATATACCACCCACTACAGTGTTTACTTCCTTAGGCCCCAAAATCAAATGCACAAAAATGACAGAAGGAGGTGTTGGGAGAAGACTGGTGGATGTTAGTAATCTGTCTGGTGAGAGGAGCACCAAATTTAGTTAAAAAAAAAATAAAAAAAGAAAAAGAAAAAAGCCTTGCTTTCTCTGGCTCATAATAACATTCCCCATTCTACAGAAATATCAACAATCTCAGATACATAGATGACACCATTCTAATGGCAAAAAAAAAAAAAAAAAAAAACAAACAACAAAGAAGAACTAAAGAACTTCTTGATGAAGGTGGAAGAGGGGAGTGAAAAAACCAGGTTAAAGCACAACATTAAAAAAACCAAGATCATGGCATCCAGTCCTATCACTTCATGGCAAATAGATGGGTAAACAATGGAAACAGTGGCAGATTTTATTTCCTTGGGTTCCAAAATCACTGTGGATGGTGACTGCAGCCATGAAAATTAGAAGATGCTCCTTGGAAGAAAAGGTATGACAAACCTAGCCAGCTTATTAAAAAGCAGAGACATCACTTTGTCAACACAGGTCCATATGGTCAAAGCTATGTTTTTTCCAGTAATCATGTAGAGATGTGAGAGTTGGACCATAAAGAAGACCGAGGGCCAAAGAATTGATGTTTTTGAACTGTGACACTGGAGAAGACTTTTGAGCCCAGTAAAGAGATCAAACCAGTCAATCCTAATGGAAATCAACTCTGAATATTCACTGGAAGGACTGATACTGAAGCTCCAATACTTTGGCCATCTGATGCCAAGAGCTGACTCAATGGAAAAGACCCTGATGTTGGGAAAGATTGAGGGCAAGAGGAGAAGGGGACCACAGAGGAGATGTTTGGATGTTTGGATGACATCACTGACTCAATGGACATGAGTTTGAGAAAATTCAAGGAGACAGTGAAGGACAGGGAAGCCTGGCACGCTAAGGTCCATGGGGTCACAAAGAGTGAGACACAACTTAGCGACTACACACCAACAACAGAAGTCACGATGCCAGCAGCTCCAGAGTTAAACATATCAAAGCCCTGTCATCAGAGAGAAACTTTCTCAGCTGATATTCAAAGAATCTTGGGAAGAGACCCTTTGGCTCAGATTGAGCCAGAGGTCCTCCTTGGACCAATCAGTTGTGGCCACTGTGAATGTGGTCTGCTATTATTGACTGCACTTGAGTTTTGTTTCCACTCTTGGATTTGTTGCCAGTATGAATTTACATAAGACTTGGAAGTTCTCATAGGAGTCTTATGAATGAAGTGGAGGGCAAGGTGTTTTCCAGGATAAAGAAAAATGCTTGGCAACCAAAATATATCTACTACACTAAGTTACTGTTAAAAAAAATCACTTAATTTTTCTGAATCACAATTGTTGTATCTCAAAAGGGTATGAATTTGTATCAAGTGAGATATTTACAAAGTGTTATAAATGATTAAGTTCTATGCAATTATAAAATGCTTCTTTGATTATTAGTATGACTTTGCTGAAGTGGACACTAGAATCTAGCTCTCAAGATCTTTAATTTGTGAAAGTAGAATGATTTTCTTCAATTTCCTGTGGTTATGGACCAAGAAAACAAGCAAAAATCTCCCTTTTAAAGATGCTTTATTATGTAGCAAGAATTATGTTAGGAGCTTTGTATTTAATTTTCACCACAGTCACATTAAGTAGATGTTCTAACCAAGTGCAATGTAAATTGAAGAGAGTAAGTAGGTTAAGCTTCTTTAATTAATAAGTATCAAGGAGAAGAATTAAATCCAGGTCTGAGAAATTCCAAAGATAAGGAATGGATGGCAGGAATTTTTAAGGAGTCATTTCAACTTGTATGAATGAATGTATTATAATTATTTTTTAAAAATTAGTTATTTATTTGTCTGCACTGGCTCTTTGTTGCTGCACACTGGATCTTTTAGTTGTGGCATGTAGGAGCTAGTTCCCTGACCAGGGATCAAACCCAGGTCCCCTGCACTGGGAACAAGGGGTCATAGCCTCTGGGACCCAGGGAAATCCCATATTATAATAATTTATTTTTATTGTTCATCTTTACAATTCAATTATTATGGTTGTGCTTTTTCTTAACTAGTATTCTTTTAGAAATTAAAATAATATTTTACTCTTTTGTTTCTTTTTGGTGATCTAGTGATTGTATTCAAAATCCTATATTTTACAAAGACATGACTTCCCTGATAGCTCAGATGGTAAAGAACCCGTCTACAGGAGCAGGAGACCTAACTTCAATTCCTGGGTTGGTAAAACCCCCTGGAGGAGGGCATGGCAATCCGCTCCAGTGCTCTTGCCTGGAGAGTCCCATGGACAGAGGAGCCTGGTGGCCTACAGCCCATGGGGTCGCAAAGAGTCAGACACAACTGAGTGACTAACACGCTAACAACAGAGTTTCATACAGTGGATGTGTCAAGAGCTGCACTACTAGGTGATAAATTAAAACATTTAATTCTGAATGGAAAGCTTGGTTTTTGTAAATAACTGTAAGGAGAGAGGGATAAGTAATCACAATTTGTCCAGAAACAGTATAATATCCTCCAGAATGGTTTCTGGAAAATTCTTAATAGCAGATCAACACTTTTGGTCTCCATAGTAGAGAGTACAAGTAATAAGCAACTGTGAGAATTTCTGGATTCTGAGCAGCTGAACAGAATACACCCTCTATTTTTTTAAAATCTGTATCTCAAAGGAGGAGTATCTGGCCTACCTGAGCATGTATGATTAATTTGGTGAAACAGTGTTCTAAACATGAATGGTAGTTTTCTAATTATCATTGCAAGACAAAACTTTTCAGCTAGATATCAAATATCTTAAAAGGTCTTCTGCTTTATGTTTCTTAACATAATGAAATGTTATTTCATTATATCCAAATTATATCCAAAGCAATGAGTGAGCCAGCCATGTGATAGTTCTCATCACTGGGATATTTTATGACCCTTCCAAGCATTTCTGCAAACACATGGGGGGCAGAGTTTACTCTTCATGAAGCCTCTTCAGGCTGGTTACTGTTTAACTCTTGACTTCCAGAGGTTTTCTGTGCTATGCCTTTGTTGACCTGACTTTAGGTCTCTCCTTTGTTGGTCCTGGTGGCCCAGAAGGTAAAGCATCTGCCTACAATGCGGGAGACCAGGGTTCGATCCCTGAGTCAGGAAGATCCCCTGGAGAAGGAAATGGCAACCCATTCCAGTACTCTTGCCTGGAAAATTCCAGGGACAGAGGAGCCTGGTAGCCTACAGCCTATGGGGTCACAGAGTCAGACACAGCTGAGCGACTTCACTTACTTTTTTTTTTTCTGTTGGTCCGATGCATATACTTAATGGTTCTCTTTCAAAGGGTATTATTTCTTTTAACGTTTAAGCTCCTTTGTGAATTAATCCAAACTTGTGGCTTCACATATTCATCTGGGAACCATGAAATTATTTATATACCTGAGAGAACAATCTCACCTGCAACGTGTTGTCACATTACTCAGAAAATATATTTCTTTGTACATGGTTTCTTTTGAGTGGGTTATCTCTTCCACGTACCAAAAATGTCCCAGGTACATATAGCTTTCTTATTTGAAAATACTTTCAAACATGGTGTCCTGTGATGTTGGAAGAAAATGTTATATTATTTCTATTTTGCAGGTGGTAGAACTAAAGTTTTATGGGATGATATTTATACAATGTCACATGGCACATTGGGAAGTAACACGGTGTTTGTCCTTCTCCATCTGATTTAGTGTAATACCCTCAAGATCATCCATGTACACACACACTACATCTTCTTTATCCATCCATCTATTGATGTATACTTAGGTTGTTTCAATATCTTGTAAATAATGCAATGAATATAGAGGCACATGTATCTTTTCAAATTAGTGTTTTCATTTTGGATACAGAGCAGGCAATGACACCCCACTCCAGTCCTCTTGCCTAGAAAATCCCATGGACGGAGGAGCCTGGTAGGCTGCGGTCCATGGGGTCGCTAAGAGTCGGACACGATGAGTGACTTCACTTTCAAGCATTGGAGAAGGAAATGGCAACCCACTCCAGTGTTCTTGCCTGGAGAAGCCCATGGACGGGGGAGCCTGGTGGGCTGCTATCTATGGGGTCGCACAGAGTCGGACACAACTGAAGTGACTTAGCAGCAGCAGCATTTTGGATAAATAGCCCTGACTAGCTGGATCTATTCTTAACTCTTTGAGGAATCTCTATAGTGTCTTCCATAGTGGCTACACCAATTTACATTCTCATCAACACTGTATGAGAACTCCCTTTTGTCCATGTCCTCTCCAACACTTGTTATTTCTAGCCTATTTAAAAATAACCATTTTAATTGGTGTGATACCTCATTGTAGTTTTGATTTGCATTTTTCTAATGGCTAGTGATGTTAAGCATATTTTCATGTGCCCATTGGCCCTCATATGTCTTCTTTGTATAAAAGTCTATTCGTGTCTTCTCATTTGTTAATTGGGTTGTCTGGGTTTTCTTCTCCTGTTGTTGTTGAGTTTTATAAGTTCTTCATATATTGGGTGTTAACTCCTTATTGGATATACAATTTGAAAATCTCTTCTCCCATTTGATAGGTGGTCTTCATTTTGTTGCTGGTTTTCCTTGCTGTTCAGAAGCTTTTTAGTTTGATGTCATCCCATTTGTTTATTTTTGTTTTTGTTCCCTTTGCCTGAGGAGGCATATTCAGAAAGATATTGCTAAGGCTGTTGTCAATGATCTCCAACTTCTTTTAGGAGTTTTATGATTTCAGGCCTTACAATCAAATCTTTATTACAGTTTGATTTGATTCTTTTGTATGGTGTGAGATGGTGGTCTAGTTTTATCCTTTTGCATGTGATGACAGTCCGGATTTCCCAGCACCATATGTTAAAGAGATTATCCTTTCTCCAGTGTATGTTCTTTGTTTGTTATTTTAAATTAGTTATCCTTACATGATGGGTTTATTTCTGGGCTTTCAATTCTGTTCCATTGATCTGTATGTCTGTTCTGCCAGTACCATGCTATTTTATTATTACACTTTTGTAATTTTTGTGTTACTTTGGTTATTTGGGATCTTTTATTTTTCTGTATAAGTTTTAGTATTTTTTTGAAACATATCCCTAGGATTTTGATAGAAATTGCTTTGAATATGTAGATTGTTGTAGGTAATATGGACAGTTTAACAGTTTGCACAAAATATTTTTTCTTTGTGCCATCTTCAATTTCTTTCAACAGTGTCTTATAGTTTTTAGTGTATAGGTCTTTCACCTTCTTGGTTAAATTTATTCCTAGGTATTTTATTCTTTTTGTTGCAAAGAAAATAACCTTTTTGATTAAGACCTACATCTGTTGCCAATAAAATAAACATTTCTTAAGTGATAAGTGATTTAAAACTTTAAGAAATATGGAAATTCTTTTCACCTAAGTCAAAATAAAAACAAGTTCTCACAACTCTTTTCTTTGAAACCTAATTGACATAAATTTATTATTTTATTATTATTATTTTTTTACATAAATTTAAAACCATCATCTGCATCTTTCAGAACATCTGTTAATTTGCTAAATGTCTACTAGGAAGCAGTTTAATATTTATTACTAGGAAAATAAAGGTATATATTTCAATTTTTAAAATATTGAATAAATGAGTGGAATCAGACAATGTCCTAGCCCCAGTGTTATCCCGAAAAGTTGTATGACTTTGAGAAAGTCACTTCTCTTTTTTCTGTGGGCCTATATTAGTTCTCTATTGCTGCCTTTATATACTACCATATACTTAGTGACTTGAATGCACAAATTTATTATCTTTTATTTCTGTAAGTCATAAATCTTATCCAGGAATCATTGAGCTAAAATAAAATTGTTGACAAGGCTGCACTCCTTTATGGATGCTCTAGGCAAGAATCTTGTTTCCTTTTTCATTCAGCTTATTGTCAGAATTTATTTCCTGGCAGTGGTAGGACCAAGGCCCCTGTTTCTTTGCTGAATGTTGGCTGCTGGTCATTCTGAGTTTCTAGACGCCACCCACATTCTTTGACATGTAGGCCCTTTTGTCTTCAAAGCTAGCAGTGGCAAGTGCCTGCCTTTTTGTGCCTTCTTTCTCCTTCCTCTTTATCTGTCATCACATCTCTCTGACTCTAGTTGGGAAAGATTTCTGCTTTTAAGAGTTTAAGTGATTAGATTAGGGCCACATTGTTAATCCAATGTAGTGTACTCACCTCAAAATCCCTAACTTGCATCATATCTGCAAAGTCCCTTTCGAATGTAAGGTAACATTCTGTGAGTTTGAGGATGGACATTTTGAGGTCCATGTTTCTTGCTACCACATGTTCCTTATGAGATTCTTTGTCTCTTTCTTTCAAGTTTCTCTCTGCAGAATAACTCTTCTTGACTTCTGAGAAATAAGAAATATTGAGAATATTGTCTGCTTCTCTGGGGCTAAAAATCTTTCAGTTTAATTGCATTAGAAATAACTTTTAGGATGGATAAAATGGGTGCATGTCATCAGTAGGTAACTTAAAGTTACAAGTTCTATGGATATAACATACAGCATGATGACTATGGTTAACAATATTGCATTGTATATTGAAAAGTTGCTGAAAGACTAGGTCATGAAAGTTTGCATCACACACACATAGTCAAAATTTGTAACTACATGTGGTGATGGATGTTAACTAAACATAGTGGCAATCATTTTGCAATATACACATAATTCAAATCATTATGTTGTACACCCAAAATGAACACAGTGTTATATGTCAATTATTGCAATTAAAGATTAAAAAAAAATTTGTTAAAACATTAAAACTCCTACTATAGATTATAAATATATAGAAAAATTTGTTAATAGTAAAAGCTATATTTAAATATTTTATCTAAACTGAGAATTAAAGTGCTAAATCTGTTTGTAGAAAAACTTCTTAAGAGTACTTTGAACAATGCTTGTCTTCTTTTCATCATGTAAATAAAGAAAAAATATCTTAAAAGAATCTTTCTGGGAAAACAAGCCCTCTGTTCTAATTTATGCTAGGTATATTGTTGCAAGTGAGAAACCTGAAATAATTTAATAGTGAGTTTGCTGTCCTTTATTCTAGGGAAAACAATCCATGGGTTGGGAGAGTACAATGCCTCTTAAACAGTGGAGATTTCCTCCTAAGGGATTTTGCAAAAAGCAAGCTATGTAGACTATTAGAGCAAGCAATGTGGATACAGGGCATGATTGGCAATGAGGTAGGGTGATTTCCTTAAAGGCTAGATAGATGGTCCTATTTTCTAGGGAAATGTAAGTTAGCTAAAGCTGGGTTGGAGGATTGTGATTTGTGCTCACTTTCCTTGACAGGGAGGCATGTCTGTTAGTGCAAGCTGGCTTAAGTAGAGCTTTGTGATGTGGGCTGGGCCGCTGGGTCTGCCTCCATTGTGTAGGTCCCATTATACAAGTTAACATTGTGAGTGAAATTTGCTCAGTCATGTCCAACTCTTTGTGACCCCATGGACTATACAGTCCATCAAATTCTCCAGGCCAGAATACTGGAGAGGATAACCATTCCCTTCTCCAGGGGATCTTCCCAACCTAGGGATTGGACCCGGGTCTCCTATGTTGCAGGCAGATTCTTGACCAACTGAACCACAAGGGAAGCCCACGTTAACATTATCGATAGCAAATAAAAGGTTTATTTTTGTTAACGCAGTTAGTCAATGCCATGAAAAAATTGTACTCTTGGTTGTTTAGTGTCAAAATAGCTGAAGGTCCTACTTTCAAGATGGGAAGCATAATCATATAAACCCACTGAAAGAGAACAGTAACTTAAAAGAAAACCTAACATAATAAAACATGAGCATTGAGCAATGGCAAATAAATTTATCAGAAACAAAGTGAAGCAAAATCCAGTTTTATTAGTCATTGGAGAAGTGCAAATTAACTCCATAATGGTAACCCATTGCCAACAGAATGACTAAAATTTCAAAGATTAATGAATGAATAATGAATGACTTAATCAGTCATTAATTAATGGCTGACAGTACCAATTAGTATTGCTGAATATGTGGAGCAAGTAGAACTCTCAATATCTATTAAATCTGAATGTATTCATCACTAAAATAAATAAACAAATATTTGGTCTTTGTCCCTAGCTCTTGGCACAAAACTTCTAAAGCCTTTAGAATTTCCAGAGTATTGAGTGTCTTTAGTATGTTAAAGAGATATCCAGGGGCTGGGTCTCCTAGATAGCTTCAGAATGGGTGCTAGTCACCAGAAAGACCAAAGTGTGATTAGAGGGTGGAAGCTTCAACCCCCATCCCCTGACCTCTATCTTTCTTTTAACCTATTATCTTTTCATCATCTGTCTATGGACATTGATTGAGCTTTCATTTTTAACATGTACAGTTTCAATTATATTTTTTATTCCTGTTAATTATAACCTCTTCAGTTCTATCTGCTTATGTCTCATTTGTTGTTTCAGTCGCCAAATAGTCTGACTCTTTTGCGACCCCATGGACTGTAGCCCACGAGGCTCTTCTGTCCATAGGATTCTCCAGGCAAGAATATTGGAGTGGGTTACCATTTCCTTCTCCAGGGTTACCATTTGATCTCCAGGGATCAAATTCACATCTCCTGCACTGGCAGGTGAATTCTTCACCGCTGCTCTATCACGTGTGTTAGTCACTCAGTCGTGTCCGATTCTTTGTGACCCCATGGACTGTAGCCCACCAGACTTCTCTGTCCATGGGATTCTCCAGGCAAGAATACTTGAGTGGGTTGCCATTTCTTTTCCAGGGGATCTTTGCTACCCAGGGAATGAACCCAGGTCTCCCACATTGCAGGCAGACTCTTCACTGACTGAGCCACCAGGGAAGCCCTTATTTCTCCTGGGTTTACATATCTTTGTAATTGCATTTTTCTTTTATAAATTTTATATATTTCATACATAGCCGTTTTCTATTATGTCAAGGCCATTCCAATACCTGCAGTTCTTTCTGTTTAAAGCTTTGTTCCTTGTCTGCCGGTTCTCACACACTGTGGCCAGTGTTTCTGTGTTTGGTGATCTTTGTTCATCCTTGCTTTCAGTCTGTGCTATCCTCGTGGGTCTGCTTTAGGGCAGCTTTCTCCAAAGAGTTTACTTTTGCCTCTACTGTTGCCTGGGTAGGTGGGAGGGTGGGACATTCCTGGTATTTGAGACCTCTAATTGGAAGGACTGAAGCTGAAACTCCAGTACTTTGGCTACCTCATATGAAGAGTTGACTCATTGGAAAAGACCCTGATGCTGGGAGGGATCGCGGGCAGGAGGAGAAGGGGACGACAGAGGATGAGATGGCTGGATGGCATCGCCGACTTGATGGACATGAGTTTGAGTAAACTCCAGGGGTTGGTGATGGACAGAGAGGCCTGGCGTGCTGCTCTTCATGGGGTTGCAAAGAGTCAGACATGGCTGAGCGACTGGGCTGAACTGAATCCCTGTTATTGGCTTCCCTGGTGGCTCAGATGGTAAAGAATTTGCCTGCAGTGTGGGAGACCTGGGTTTGATCCCTGGCTAGGGAAGATCCCCTGGAGGAGGGCATGGCAACCCACTCCAGTATTCTTGGCTGGAGAATCCCCATGGACAGAGGAACCTGGTGGGCTACAGTCTGTAGGGTCACAAAGAGTTGGACACAACTGAGTGACTAAGCTCATAACCCCTGTTATGGTTCAGAAGAGGAGTCTCAGACTCCACTTACCCTCTTGGTGCCGTGACGTTGTTGCCTTGGGGCCGTGCCTCTCATTGGTGCCTATTGATTAAGCCTCTTTCCCTCTGGCTACTCAAACTCTCTACTTCTTTAGCCTAGACTCTCTTCCTGTGTGGCCTGGCTCCAGGACGTTTCATCAAATCCTTCAGGGTTTCTGCTTTGTCTTCTGCCTCACCTAGTCCCTGCCAGTGGAAGTCCTGTGGTCACATTTCCTTAGCTGACTTGTCTGTTTCCTTTCTGGGGGAGGGGAATGTGACTCCAGAAACCATCTTCTACCTTTCATGATACCATGGGTATCTCTAAGAATGCGCAGTATATGGTCTGGTTGAATGACTGCTCATACCTCTTAGATACTAGGGATCTTAGAAGTAAAATCAAGTCAATGGCTTCTTGGCACTTGGTAGTACAAGTGAGAATTCCAGAAGATAGCTGTATGTTTGTATACAAGAGAGTGAAGAAGCTATATTTTGGGGAGTTTTATTCTGAGAAGCAAATGCTGGCAATGTCTGTGTCACTTGTATATGTGACCAGCTAACAAGAAGCCGCAGCCGGAACCTGGACAGCATTGCAAAGATTAAAAACACAAACAAAAAACAGTCAAACTATGTGTATTCTCTGTGGAAAGAAAGAGATGAGAGTTTCAATGCTGCTAAGGATATTCTAGTTATTTAAATACCAAATAGCTTTAAATAGGAACTATTTTCTGTTCTTCCTAGGAAGCATAAAAATCTGGGTAATATATGAATGATCTAGATGAGGAGAATTCATTTTCTATACAAGTCTGTATGTAGATGGATAACTTCAGGGGAGTTCATGTCTCATTGTCCAACATATGTAGATAACATGAAAAGCTTCTAAGAATTACAGAATTTTATAGAGAATCTACCTGCAATGCAGGAGATACAGGAGCTGTGGGTTTGATTCCTGAAGATCCTCTGCAGGAGGAAATGGCAACCTTCTCCAGTATTCTTGCTGGGAGAACCCCATGAACAGAGGAGTCTGGCGGGCTATAGTCCACGGGGTCACAGAGAGTCGGACACGACCGAGCACATGGAACTTCGTAATAATAAAGGGCCATCTCCATTCAACTCCTGTGGGAGACTAAGTTCAAATTAGGCAAAATGCTTTGTTTAAATATAAAGAACCAGCAAGAGACACAGACAGTTCAGGATAAGTTTTTGATTTCCAGATCAGTGCTCTTTTCATTGTAACCTGCTGCCAACCTAAGGATGGGTGAGCAGGGCCTGTAGACAAGCTGAATAGACAGTGAGAGTCTGAATCAAAGCACATCTAAAACTTGAGTTGGCTTTATTTAGGCCTTTAACAAAAAACACTAATTTGTGAAGCGATGTTAGCAAAAACAAATCTTTCTTGAATTATCACTGATTGAAATGTCATGGTGTCTGCTGATTAAAACTGTGTGTGCAAGGGAAGGAAAACTTGTAGCTTCATTTCTTCCTAATGAGGTAGAATTTGGCATTCATCTAAAAAATTAAAAATATGTTTCCATTTTCATGGTGCTCATTTCTATCATTTTATGCCGTTGAATATTTAATGAGGAAAAATATAGGGAACAATAACATTTTGAAAACATTAGAAGTTATTTTTTAAAAGAATAATAATTATAGCAGGCACTTTATAGTGCTCTGTGTGCCAAGCATGGCTCTAATTGGTTTAGGAATTTTAACCCATGTCGCTCTCAGAATAGCCCCATCAGATAGGACTTATTATGATCTATATTTTAAAGATGAAGAAATGGAAGCACAAGGAGATGAACTTTCTCTGGGTCAAACAATTAAGCATAGGAACAACATGTCTCAATATTAAATTTTGAGATATTAATATCAAATGTTAAATTAATATTAAATGTTAATATTAAATATTAATTTTAAAAATGAAATATTTTACAAATCCTTATGTATTTGGAAATGAATAGCAGAACCAATTATAAATCTAAATGAAGATTTTTTTTGTATCAGGTCATTTGATGACTTCCGAAAACCACTTTTCCAAGTTTGAGTCTGAGATCTCAGAGGTCTCAAATCTGTTCATTTTGTTGAATGTCCTTTCCCCATTTTTCTAGGCTGCTTTTGTTGATGTTCTTCCACAAGGCCCAACTCTACTCTGAAAATAATTGATGTTGGAAGACAAGCAAGGTCAGAAAATTCTATAGAGAGCAAGGCACTCTCTAGGGAAGTGCCAATGGCCATATTATTATATAGTTTCTATATGAACACAAACAGAGGATATCTGTAATGAGTCATAGTCATTGGATAGTTTTATGTGATTGTCACCTTAAGTGAGGTACCCAGCCAGTGACGTCAGTTACAGAAGGAAGAAGAAAGGTTTCAGAAAGTCAAAATGAAAAATAACTGTGGAATTGGAGGTGACAGTGGAAAAAAAAATGTTAATGGCAAGGGATGTAAAGATTGTTGAATTGACTAGGAGAATATGATCTTGAATTGAAAAGATCTGGATTTTGTTTGTTCAAGATTCTTTTGCAGATAAACCAGAATATTTTCCCAACATTTTGGTCTAAGTAAATTGTAGCACACACACCACAGAGTATCTAAAACAATGACCAATGTTTCCATCATTAACTTTGTTTTCAGTTCAGAAATGCCACATGGAATATTATATATAAAGAACTTGACATAGTCTAAATGGCTATATACATTTAGTGTAAATAAATAACTTAACTTGGAAGAACATCTTGAAATGGGTATTTCCTTAAGTCATAAGGATGAAATTCAAGTCTTAATGGAATACAGAGTAGGAAATTTCTTACATTTTTGCTGTTTCCTTGTAGGGATATTGATAAGGACATTGTTAAGGATGCTATCTCACATTTTATTTTTGATGTTGACCCACAGAGGAAATGCTTGACAGATTTCCATGTTGTGAAAAGTTGTACTTCTCTTCAGTCTCTGCTTTTTAAGATTTTTTGATCATTATGTATCTGATAAGGGATTATGCTTCTCTCTTTGCTTTGGACACCAGGAATCTCGAAAACTAAATTTGCAGAGCTTTTGAATAAGCATGTAAGCTCCTGTTGGATTCCATTTTATGTACCAAATCCATCTAATAGGCCTGCCTTTATTCTCCTTTGCACTCATTTCTCATTTTTTGGGGCTGTGTTGCAGTATCTATATTTTTATAAGCAACTCCAAATCATTTTGAAAGCATGTAAGGTATAATTACCTGAACAAATCCTCTATTTTTTCCTTATCAAAGCTTGTAAGTATGGTAAACAGTGATAAGAAATTAATGATCAACTATGCCAAAATGACATATCAGACAACCCTATACCATTATTTTGAGCATGGCTAAAGTATAGAGATTAGAAATAGAGAAATCTCAATGTTTTATATTTTCAATAATGGAAAGGGAGAAAGATAAATATACAATTTAAATATTGAACATATATATTGGAAGAACTTAAAAAATTTTTTAAGAGGTATGAACTTTGTAATGTGTTTTGCTTAATGTAAGCCAATTGTAATTTATCCTACTTGTTTTTCCATATGAGTCAGTGAGAGTATTCAAGGGACCAAATTTAATTTGTTATACATTCGCTTTGGCTTATTCAAAGGTTAGATTGTTGAAACTGAATTTCAATAGCGTAAATAATAGTGATGGGATTGTGATTGGAGGCCAGGTGGTTTGCTGATCTCATCCCCTTAATCACTGTGTTACATTGTTTGTATCTGTAGGGGTAACAATGCTAATGTGTAGTAACAAAAGACCTCCCAAATGTAGGGGATTTAAACCATGAAAGTAGATTTCCCGTTCACATGTACGTGTTCACCATGGCTGACTGGGGCTTTGCCATCTGTTGTCTTCAATCTTGAGCTGAGGCTGATGGAGAAGTTCCTATCAGGGATGTTGCTGGGCTCATAATAGACGGGAAAATAGAAATAGAAACATGATTCATGGGCTGGATCTGAAAGCTTCTGCTGAGAAGTGGTGTGTGTCACCTTCTATTCACATTTCATTGTGCTAGGAAAGTCACATTGTCTAAACCTATTGTCAACAGGATGGGGATGTGTAATCCTTCCACAGAGGAGCAGTTGTGAATGGTAACACAATATATAACATTGCTGTGAACAAGAGTCTTATCTCTTGTATGTTTTGTTTAGCTAGACTGAGCTTGATGTATTGTATGGAAACTAAATTGTATGGCTATCTGTCAAGTACACACACTACCAGACTATCTGATCTTGACCCTGGCTCAACCAAAATAGATAGCATTTCCTTCTTCCTGTATTGTCTAGGATGACTATTCTTTGAGGTGGTGAAATGTGAAGCAATAGCCTCTTAGTAAAGTCTACTCTCTTACATTCTTTTCTGAAAGGCTTTACAATGGAGAAATAGAAAGTATATATGTGACCTTGGCCAAGGTATGAGGTATGGCTTATATTTACCTCATAGTGTTGTTTTGAGGATCAAATGAGATGATTTTGGGGTGATCTTTAGCAGGGTGTTTGGCATATGAAAAGCGTTCAATATGTGTTATTAGTAGTAGAATTAATTCTAGTATAATATCATTTGCTCTCCTCACGGATCATCTAGGCTTCCCTCATAGCTCATTTGTAAAGAATCTGCCTGCAATGCAGGAGACCCCGGTTCAATTCCTGGGTCAGGAAGATCCACTGGAGAAGGGATAGGCTACCCACTCCAGTATTCTTAGGCTTCCCTTATGGCTCAGCAGGTAAAGAATCCGCCTGCAATGCAGGAGACCTGGGTTCGATCCCTGGGTTGGGAAGATCCCTTGGAGAAGGGAAAGGCTACCCACCCAAGTATTCTGGCCTGGAGAATTCCATGGATTGTCTAGACCAGGGGGTCCAAAGAGTCGGACTGAGCAATTTTCACTTCATTGGATCACCTAATGCTTAGTTGTGTTATATGTGATTTACTTAAAAGAACTTGAAAAAACTATCCTATTCAATAAATTTGTATTTTATTAATATAATGGTGTGTGTACACACACACACACACACACACACACAACTAGAAAAGATATATGTGAAAGACATTATGTATTTAGCCACTAAGAAAGCAAGATGGCTGTCTGAATTATTTGAAGACTCTGCAATAAACCTGTACCCTCATTTACTCTGACCCTTCAAAGTATCATGATTAGCTTCTTGATACATGTAGACAACTGCTCCCACTCCTGCAACAAAACACTAATTCTAACACTGGGCTCTCATTAATTGCCAATCATCAAACTCAATATTATAGTGTAGGTTTAACTGACTTTGCTGGTCAACATCAAGAAATTCACTTAAATCTTAATGATTTCAAAAGGAATCAAACTCTTCTGAATTAAAATTGTCCATAAAATACACATAGTTTTAAAATTGGATGGCCGAAATACTCCATAAAATATGTTCTGAATTTAATGAACCCAAAGCTGTTAGCAATAATTTCAGCCCCAATGAAATCAACATGTATGGCAAAGATTTGTCTACTCTGGTAACCAACATGGCATTTGTGCACCAATTTCAACTTTAAATCTTACAGGACTGTACCAAAAGAGAATGTGGTTGCTTACTTCAGCTCAGTTGTTTAAATCATTTTCTGAATAAAATGGAGAAAAATTTGCAAGAAAATAAATGAATGACATCATTCAATACCATACATACAATTGCATTGACTTTTCCCCAGAGAAATTATATACTATCATGTTAGTATCATGGCTTGCATTTTCTTTGTTTCTTTCTCTAGAGAAATATTTTCCTTATGGTGGAAATTCAATGATTTCTTTCCTTTCCTTATAATTGAAATTCTCTGTTTGCATGAAGCCAAAGCAGAGTAAATAAAGATATAAGTGAAGGAAACTGACAAAGAAAGGTTATATGGGTGCTCTTTCCTTGTGTGCAGAGGTCACAGACAGAAATGCACATGCTGTAGTTTTACATCACTAGGAACAAGCCTTATCACTGAAGCCCTATATGAATAAATATTTTGGAAAGTGAGATAATTTAATCCCATTTTATTTTATTTTTTTATTCCCATTTTATAACTCTAGAGATACTTGGTTTTTATTTCTAATTGAGTTTTAACCATGTAACCCCTTCTCCCACTTTGAAAGTATCTTATATGTATATATATGAATTGGAAGGTAGAAAAATACTTACTATACAATTTACATAACCTTGGAATGAGTGAGTGCTTTTGTAAAATGAAACATACTATTTTAATGGTAGTGATACCTTCAGATGATCTCTTTTGCAAGTCTTTTAATCTTTTGTCGTATGCCATGGTTTTTGAATGTGAGTGTACAATGAAGAGTCTGTCATCTGAATGATGATCCAGTAATTTGTCTCCTTTGGAGGTGTGGACTAATTGCATGTTAAATTTCAAGGGAGGAAGGATGGATCCTCACATCTCTGGGATTGGGAATGGGCTGGGTCTGAGGAATTTTGCCAAAATGACATGGCCCCTGGTGTTGGTGGGGCACAGGTCTCCCCAGAAGTCCCACCCATCTTGTGTCAGGGAGGGCTTTTACCTTTTCATGCCCTGGTTCCCATGGTAACTTGGTATACTATTTGCCTTTGGCATTAATCGTGGCATATCATGTTAAACTAGAGCCAGGGACTCAGCTACAAATACTTTGGCTTCCTGATTTATGAGAGATAGCATGATTGGGAGAAAAGAATTTGTAAGTAGCAATTAGAAGAGCAGAGGTAAAGAACTGCACTGAGATTTATTTTTCCGGTGAAGTGCAGTTAATGGAGCATGTAAATGGAAAGGGCTTGCCATTCTTTGGCGAGCTGGTACATTCCCTGATTTAATCAAATGAGACTGAAGTGTGCCTTTTACTTTCTATACAGTCTGACAGAGCTAATTTAGGATGGAGCTTTCAGATGAGTGTTGGCTGCTGCCACCAGGGCTTATGTCTTATGAAGGAACCTCAATTGCAGATGTCTTCTTCAGCTGATTGATAGGCAATAAGAAAGTGAAACAAGAGCTCCATCTTCAAGAAATGAGAAAAAAAAAGTTGTGTTTGTTAAATGGGGCAGAAAGATATCTGCTCTCCTCTTGTGATTTTTGTGTCTCAGTTAGTCTTTATGTAGATCTGAACTCTAGCATGTGAAACCAGATACACATTTCCAATGTAACATGCTTCATTTGAGTCATAACATTTTCACTGAACTGCATATCCCATAATGCTCCAAAGTCTGCCTAAAAGTTTTTGGCTGATTAGAATTATCCACATTTGCAAATTATTGATGTTGGACCTAGAGAGAAAAGTTCTTATTACAAAAGACTCTAGCTCTTATTGTAATTAGTAGAAGAATGTAGATTCAGATCCTTGTTTTCATCCTCAAATCATTTCCTTCTGTTCATATAAAATCTATCTACTAAAAAGTGAAAACAATTCTCTAAGTCCACTATATAGATGATTGTTTATTACCCCAGCACATTCCCACTTCCCTCTCTCTTTCCAATCTTACACACATTTTCTCATCTTTACATACCTAGTGAAAACATGGCTATCTGCTATGGAGATAGATATAAAACTGAATGATTATGATATAGTGTATCTTGACAATAGTAGACGATGTCTATGCTAGACGATTAAATCTGTGTAAGGGATTTGGAAAGATAGAGCCAGTAACTCTGTCAGAGTTTTCAGGGGGAGCTCGAGAATATGTCATGCAGGAGCCCAAAAAGAAAAGAAAGTTCCAGCCAAGGGGAACAGGCAGTGCTACAGAGATGTGAAAAAACAAGGTATTTTCAGAACTAAGGTCTACTTAGTTCTGATCGAGATTCCAAGGAAGGTCTAAGAACAAAAGGTAATGACATGAACCTTCCCATGTTACTAAGCTGGATGACTGCACTTCCCTGGTAGCTCAGTGTTAAAGAATCTACCTGCCAATGCAGGAGAGGTGGGTTCGAACCTTGGGTTGGGAAGATCTGCTGAGAAGGAAATGGCAACCCACTCCAGTATTCTTGCCTGGGAAATCCCATGGACAAGGAGCCTGGCAGGCTACAGTCCATGGGGTTGCAAGAGAGTTGGGCACAACTAAGTCGCTAAACAACAAGCTGATTACCACATTGACTTGATGTTGTAAAAGTGAACAGAACTTTATGAAAAAGCATGTAGTCAGCAGCAAACTTTAAACGTTAAACTTCTCGACAAAACTCTCAGGTGTGTTAAATGACTAACATTCACCTAAACAAGGTGCACATTGGTAAAAAAGGTCCAGGTATTTGGTGCAAGAAGCTCTCCGATATTGGAGAAAGTATTAACAAGCAAAAGGGATGATTGTCAAAGATTATTGTCAGATTTCTCTTTTGGGTTACTAGTGATGTCTACGCAAGTATTGGACAGGTTAAGTTTGAAATACTAATGAGCCAAGACAGTTATCTTGTAGCTGGAAATACAAATTTAGATTCCAGGAAAGAAGCTGAGATTTCAGACATAAATTTGAGGGTGCCTATCATAGAGTTGGTAGTTAAAGTCATGAAGAAGTAGATGAAAATACCCCAAATTGCTGTAGATGAAATTCTAGAAAGCCACAAAGTTTAATTGATGGTCTGGGGGGAAACTGATTGGCATTTGGCTATGGTCAACTGAGCAATAGTTCCTCCACTTTTCCCTTCCTCACAGTACCCAGATTTTTGTTTGGGTATCCACACATCTTTCCATTATGCTGCTGGTGTGTGTCCTCAAAAGCTGACTCAAACTCAGCCCTAGGGGTGAGTCCTGGTTTATACAGCTATTCAGAGTAATCCTATACCACTGCCACAATGATGGGTTCAAATAACCCAATCCTAAGACAATCAGAACATTTCTAGGGTGAGAAGAATTAGTTTAGGAAAAGGGCAGAGACCCAATTAAATTTAATTAGACATGATGGGATGTTTGCTGGAGGTTTCTTTTGGGAAATAAAAAAGCTCTTGAAAGACAAGCTCCTCCTTCTGATTAATAGGTATGGCCTATTAATGTGAAAATTGGAACTGTTATGGCCTAGAATGAAACTGACATCAGAGAACCAGAATCCAAGGAAAGAAACCAAGTTCTTGGTGAGCTGCCTAATCAAATCAGTCCTGACACCTGCCATAACTGAAAATTCCAATAACAATCCCTTGTAAATTACTGTTTAGGCCAACTTTAGTTGAGTTCTTTATTTGCAGTGACAGTTATTCTAACAGATACAATCGCATTATCACAGTCAAGAAGACGTTGAGAAAAGTGTCAAATGTTGTAGATCACTGAGGTTTGGGAGTTCATTCTTGATCTTTGCTAGAGCAGCCTTGGACAGGGCAGGGACAGAGGTGATGTGAGGGGTTGATTTCAGTGGGTGGAAGAAAGAATGAAAAATGAAAACAAGTTCAGTAAGAGCAAGTGTTTTTGTCTTTATAAAATGTATTATTGCAACCCCAATATCTAAAAATGCCCATGACACAGAATGCGCCAAACATATATTGGAGAGTGAATGAATGTGTAGAAATTCATTGCCTGCCTGCCTGCCTGTGTGTGTACTCATTTGTGTTTGACTCTTTATGACCCATGGACTGTAGTCTGCCAGGCTCCTCTGTTCATGAGATTTTCCAGGCAAGAATACTGGAGTGGGTGGCCATTTCCTTCTCCAGGGGATCTTCCCAACCCAGAGAACAACCCCTAGTCAGTTGCTTCTCCTTCATTAGCAGGCAGATTCTTTATCACTGAGCCACCTGGTCCCATTTAAAAAGTGTAGGGAGAAGAAAATAGAATGTGGTAACATGCTGAAAGAGAGTGGGGTTAAGTAAAACATAATTTTAAATGGAAATTTTTTTAGTTTAGCAAGGTCTTGAAAGAAATTCAGGAAAATGTAAACAACAATAGAATAAGGCTGAAAATATGAAGAATAGACTTAGAAAAATTTTGACAACCTAATCCATGCCCTCCTCCAGGGGATCTTCCCAACCCATGGATTGAACTCAGATCTCCGACATTGCGGGCAGATTCTTTACCATCTGAGCCACTAGCGAAGCCCAAGAATACTGGAGCAGGTAGCCTATCCTCTCTCCAGGGGATAGTCCTGACTTGGGAATTGAACTGGGGTCTCCTGCATTGCAGGTGGATTCTTTACTAGCTGAGCTACCAGGGAAAGGCTTTGATAAGGTGGAAGATGTAAAGAGAAAATCTTGCCGGTTTCCAGATTGAAAAAAATAGAATTTTTACATAGGAAGAAATATAATATTGGAATTCTGGAGGCAAGAAGATGGTGGACTATTGCTATAGACCACTGGGAGGAAGTATGGGGTCGCAAAGAGCCAGACACAACTGAGTGACTGAATTGAACTGGTAGGAAAGGTCTGCAAGCTGAGGCTGTTGATGTAATTCATTTGCTCTAGGTATAGGAAATATTTGTAGATTTGTGAGGATTCTGAGAAACTATCAGGTACACAGTCTAAATGGAGCAGATATTGTTAAAAAAAAAAAAAAAAGAAAGAAAGAAACCTCAATATAGGTGAAGAGAAAGAATGGCAAGCATGCATATATAAACAGATGCAAATATATGCAAATAGTATTAAACATGTGTGAGGGCAGATGTAAATGTATGCAAATCACATTAAGTACATGCAAATGACTTATGATACTGTAACAAGAAATGTATAATTTAAGTGCTAAATACAAATTGTCAAAGCAAAAGGGACATATGGAAAGGGAGGCGGCAGATTACTAAATGTTTACCTAAAAAAGGATTTAGGAGTTGAAGTTGGAGGAATAAAGAATGTTGAAGCATTCTACAGAACTCAGCACCAAGCAGTGGAGAAAGAAAAAAGCCTTTTAGTGGTCTCATCAGGGAAGGGAAAGAAAACAATGGGAAATAGCTCATCTCAGTTGGGAGAAATAGTTGTTATTTTGGTTTCATATAAAAAGAGATAAATAAGAGCTTGATTATGAGTGCTGGAAAAAAGAAGGTAAACACTGACAGAGTGGAAAAGTACCGAATTTCAAATTAAATACAGGGGGGAAAGGGAATAACTAGCAAAACAGCAAAAGCAAGAAGAAAGAATGAGTAAGCAAAAACAAAGGAAAAATGAGCAAACCAAGTGAGATGTAAGGAGTAAGATAAAGTATGTAAATTGTTGCATTCACTATGACTTGGCAAATTCTCTTATTGAAAGATAAATGTTGAGAGATTGGATTCTTAAAAAAGGAAAGCAGATGCATTAGTTTGATGAAACGCACTTGAAATGATGAAAAGTGAAAGTGAAGGCGCTCAGTTGTGTCCGACTCTTTGCAACCCCATGGACTGTAGCCTACCACGCTCCTCCGTCCATGGGATTTTTCCAGGCAAGAGTACTGGAGTGGGTTGCCATTTCCCTTCTCCAGAGGATCTTCCCGACCCAGGGATCAAACCTGGGTCTCCCGCATTGTAGGCAGATGCTTTACCTTCTGAGCCACCCGGGAAGTCCCTTGAAATGATAGTTTGGAAATAGAAGGATGGATAAGAGAGACCAAAGGCCAACAAAAATGAGGGAGTGGTGATGGTAGATGAGCTGGAACTTAGCATTAATGTATCAAATATGTATGTGTGACTAAAGAATGAGTAAATCTATGTCAATTTTCTTGGTGAGATTTACATGTCTGAGTGTGAAATGGTAGATGTAGAGACTATAAGGTGAAAATCAGTTGTGTAAGATAGTCCCTCAAACCTAGGTGTTTGTGTTTGTGAGTGTGTGTGTAATTCTACAATTATGGGGAAAGGTGTGGAAGGATGCATACTAGTGTTAAACATTGACTACCTAGAAAGTATCAGGGCAGGTTGTACAGGATCAGGTCAAGGTGAGGTTAGAGGGAGAAAAGTAAGGATTCAATAACATCTGACTTTGAGCAAATGTATTGCTAGTGGCGCTAGTGGTAAAAGAACCTGCCTGCCAATGTAGAAGACATAAGAGATGCGGGTTGGATCCCTGGGTCAGGAAGATCCCTTGGAAGGTATGGCAACCCACTCCAGTATTCTTGCCTGGAGAATCCCATGGACAGAGGAGCCTGGTGACTTAGCAGACACACATTGATAAACATCACCACCACCAGATCTCTTCTAAGATCTGTGGAGTACAGGGCTTGGATTGAAGGAAGACCTTGGAAAATGGGATCAAGAAGCAGAGTGGGATCTTACAGAAAAGGTTCTAAAACTGACCCATGACTACTCACTGAGCCATACTATGTAGGTGGAGAATAAGTTCTTTTAAAAAAATATTTGGTGGAAATATAAATTTACAAAGAAAGCTGCACAGAATTTGCATTTTAAAACAAGAATCATAAAAATGATGTTTGATTCCAATAAAATGTGTTTGCTTTGTTGTGCCTGTGTTAGAGGCAAATGTACTTTAATGTATTCCTGTATTATTGTTTTAGGTGAGTACATATGAAGGAGTGCTACTAAGTCAATTTTTCATAGTCCTGTTATTACAGAACTTATGTATGTCAGCAGAGTTAAGCATAAGGAAAACAGGGGACACTGAACACTTCAGATCTGTACCCCATCCTTTCATTGACATTGCCTATAGGAAGATCAGTTTTGAAGAGACAGATACATACATAAAGATTTTCATATTCCCTAATTCCAGGTAATTGCTTTGAGTATCCTGCAGAGGTCCAGAGTCACTTTTGGGGGGGTGATTTTAAGTAAAAGATAATTTACTACATAAAATCCTGATAATTCAGAATTTGTCTATCTGTTTCAAGGTCTAAGAAGTTTACCATGACTTAAGTAAATATCAAAGAGCAGAGAAGTTCTCCAAGCAGGAGGTAACAGAATTATGTTGTTAAAAAAAGCAAAGTAACTTTGTGATATATTTAGATGAATATGTAAGAAATGAGATTACTTTTTCTTTTTACAACTATAAAAGGAAGGTAGCCAAAATGTTCTCTGCTTAAAAGAAAGTCATATGATGCATTTCATGAACACAAGAAGGATGAGTTCATTTACAGGCGGCTGGATGGATTATGAGGTTGATGTTGGTGAACACATCCGTAACTTAAGTGTGTAAATTTATCTTCTGATGACAAACATTTTTTATTTAAGTGAATGAATATGATTTCCTGTAACAAATGTTGCATAAAGTTTGTGGTCACTGAAAGCTTTACGGTTAAGAGTTACATTCCTTTGTGATTAAACCAAAAGGTTAGTTAAGCAGCTGGATATTAAAGAGAAGAGCTTTAATCATGCTAATAAGAAACAGAGCTTGTGTAGATTTAAACTTAGCTAAGACAGTTGCTCCTTCTGGCTAATTTCTGCATCATGGGCTACCCTTGTTCCATCTCCCTTTTAGGTTTCTACCAGGAAGAGACAGAGGTGGGCTGCGGGAGGAAGGGAGGAGGAGGAGTTGGGGATAGTTATTCCCCTCTCTGCCTCCCTGTCCTGCTGCTACATGTTGACGGTGTTTGTCTCTGAAAGTCAAGGCTGTGCTGCAGTCTCTTTATACACAACTCTTTGGATTCCAGTATCCCCGTTTCCCATTGTCCCTTCTGATCTGCATGTGATCCTGACTTCCTCTATTGCTCTAGGCTGCTGTCCTCTGCTCAGAGCTTTGCATAGGATCCATCTCTGACTCCTTCTGTACAATTAGTATGACCGGGCTGAATGTCTGCTGTTAGGACACCGACCAATGCTGCGCAGTCTAACCTTCTCTTCTGCATCTTATTAACCAAGAACTAACCCCTTTTCACATCTGTTACTCAAAAATGCAGTTCACACCACAGGGTTTTTTTTTTGTTTTTTTGTTTTTAATACTTATATCAACAAGTTCTCAAGATCGTAGTCCTCAAATACAAGCATACCTTACATTTTCTTCAAAGTCAGCCAAAGAATCTCAAATTTACTAATCCCAACATTCATAGTTAGATCCTGTTTTATAAGTGGCTAATCAAAGGCCATCCGTTTATGTTGTGGATATCAGGATCCACGTGTTTCATTATTATGTATGTCCCAGGTTTACTTCCGTATTTCTGTGGACTGTGGGGATTGACATGTTGATATTTTCTGGCAAGGATATGTCCTTAAGAGAATCCTGAGCAGGTATGAGTGGCAATGATTTATCATTTTCTCCCAGATTGTGAGGACCCACAGTCTCAGCGGGGCCTGTCCGGGTCCATAAGAGGATGTGTGTGTATCTGAATCTTTCTAGGAGAGGGGTGTATATGCTATGGATGGCAGTGGAAAGTGGCCCGGTCTGTCCCTTCAGTCATTCAGAATTCTTTTTTTTTTTTTTTTTTGTGGGTTGCCACACATGTGTGGGCATGAGCCACGGTGCCCACCATTGGATGAGCTGGCCCCGCCCAAGATTATGAACAATGACCCGCCTGACCACAGCTTCCCTTGTTGTAGCTGAGAACTAGACCCCTTTCATTTCTGTTTTTCGTGTATTTATTCAGTCATTCATTTATGGCTGTGCTGGTCTCCATTGCTGCACGTGGGCTTTCTCTAGATGAGGCAGCGGGGCCTACTCTAGGCTTCTCATTGCAGTGGCTTCTCTAGTTGCAGAGCATGGGCTCTGAGGTGTGCAAGCTCAGTTGCTGCAGCACTTGAGCTTAGTTACCCTGGGGGATGTGAGATCTTCCCGGACCATGGATTGAACCCGTGTCCCCTGCATTGGCTGGTGAATTTTAATCGCTGGACCACCAGGGAAGTCCAATTAAGAATTCCTGAACATGTGGAAGTTTGAATCTCTAGAGATTTTTTTTCCTGCTCCAGACCCTTCAACCTAACTGATGACAAAGAAGTATTTCTCAAGCTGAGAAAATCCTAGAGCTGGATGGAAAATGACCAACTACTAAGGGTGAGCGACCTGACAGCCCAGCATACATATTGTTGAAAAACTTTTGTGATTTGTAATCCTTAAGTTTGGCTTTCATTTGGGGAAAAACTGCTGCCAATAAAATTACACTGACTAAACTGTGATTGGGGTGCAGTCTCCTCCTGACTTGAAACAGATGTGAGGAGGATTCTGGATAGGGTCTTTTAAAAAAATATTTATTTTTGGCTATGTTGGGTCTTTGTTGCGGTGCACAGGCTCAGGAGTTGCAATATGCGGGCTTAGGTGCCCCGAGGCAGGTGGGAACTAAGTTCCCCGACCAGGGATCACATCTGCACCCCCAGCACTGGAAGGTGGATTCTCAACCGCTGGACCACCAGGCACGTCCGTGGAGAGGACTTCTGACACCTGATGAGTGTGGACTGCTCAGTGCCAGAATCTTTTTCCAGGAGCCCTGCCCAGGGATCTGAGAGGTAAGAAAGGAGACCCAGGTTTCTCACCCCAGGGCTTCCTCTTTTCAGAGGCATCTTGCGAAGATGATGGTGCCATGAACACGAGAAATTTGGAGCCCCAAGACACTTTCTTCTGGGTTAAAAAAAAAAAAAAAAAAGGGCCACTTTGGACGACAGTTTGGCGGTTTCTTACCACCATACTCTTACCATGTGATCTAGCAATTGTATTCTTTTGTATTTATCCAAATGAGTTGAAAACTTATGTTCACACGAAAACCTGCACGCAAATGTTTATAGCAGAATTCTACATAATTTCTGAAACTTGGAAACAACCAAGATTCCCTGAGTAAGTGAATGGATAAATAAACAGTGGTACATCCAGATAATGAAATGTTACTCCACACTAAAGAGATTTGCTATCAAGTCATGGAAAGATTTAGAACCTCAAATGCATATTACCAAGCAAGAGAAGCCAATCTGAAAAAAGCTTCCATGTAGAGTGATTCCAACTATATGATGTGTTTCAAAAGGCAACACTGTGCAGACAGGAAAAAGATCAGTGATCATCAGGGTTGAGGGTAGGGATGGGGTTGAGGAAGGGTGGCTAGATGAACATAGAAGATTTTTAGGGCAGTGAAACCATTCTGCGTGATGCTATAAATGGTAGATGTATGTGATTATGCCTCTGTCAAAACCCATAGACGAAACAACAGCAAGATTGAACTGTAATAAATCTATAGACCTCAGATAGTAATGATGTGTCGGTTCAGTTTTATTGCTTGTAACACATGTACCACTTTGTTGCTGAATGTAGACAGTTAGAGGGGCTAAGCATGTGTAAGGGCAAGAGGTATATGAGAAATTCCCATACCTTCTGCTCAATTTTCCTGTAAACCTAAAACTACTTTAAAAATAGCCTGTCTTAAAGAAAGAAATGAGGTCCAGGTTTAAACGTGAATTGAGTGAGGATGTGTGTCTCACGGAGTCTCCAGCTCCGGGGTCACATGTAGAGAGTGTTCAAACAGCCTCTGTTTCAATGCCAGGATCCTTCCACATTGTATGTCTTGCTAACAGAGAAGAGCGTCGAAACCGTGAAGCGGGGAGGTCATCCAGTGGTCATGGGACATACCCCTGTCTTCAACTTATTCTTCAGAGGCATTTTATGCCCCTGGGAATCTAATGAGAGGTTTAATAAACACCCTCAATCTATTAAAAAGTTTCTTTGCCATTGGTGGCTTTGGCCTTTTTGTGTGTTTCTAAAAACACTTCCTAAATTACTGCTTGTGGCTTAGGAGCATTTGGGGGTGTCCTATTTTTAAAGACAAAGGATTCACCCTTCATAGGATTTTTCTAAAAGGATAAAGGAGAGAATTTTATGTTCACACCAAAAACCAAATGAAATATTCTGTGCCATGACTGCACATTTTTGGAATACTGAGGCTTTAGAGCAGTGTTTTCTGAAGCCCTTAATCTTTCAGTACTTGCCAATTGGCCAAAAAAAGAAAACAGCAGGAGGGCACATTTCTGTCCACTACTATTCATAAAGGTTCTGGATATTTCCCCTAGAGAAACTGATGATCCTTTGGCAGGTAGTAGATTATGAATCCGTCATCCTGTCTTTATAGAGGAGAGTTCTCTGATTTACCAAATGAAGAAAATGTGGTCACTCATGGAAGAGAGACTGACAGAGGTCAGGTGCTTCGTGGTCATGCTGAACAACTTGGACTACTGTGCATTTATGGTGCTCTGGCGGCTGATGCCGTTTCCAAGAAAGATTGGCTTGTTTGTCTTGACATACTCATTTCAGAAGCAGATGGATAGACGGGGCAGCATAAATTTGGAGCAGGAGTGTTCAGACGTTTCTCATGCTGTGAATTCTTTCGTCTCTCCTGGAAATTCAGCACATGCATTTATCCCATTAGTGGTAGGAGTAAAAAAGCCCTGATCACCTTCCAATTCATATGATGTCCGTCAGCGGGTTGGAGTGGTGCTGGGCATGCCTTCTTCTCTGCTTAGGCTGTTCCATGTATTTAAGGGTCCTTGAAATCTGAAAACGGCCACCCTAGAAGCAGCTGAGCCCCTTAGTGACTGCTTAGATACAGACTTCTAATTTAAGCAAACAAATATCCTAATCCAAGCTGCAGAACTCTGAAGGAGATCCTGGGAAATTCTGCCTTCAATTTCATTTCTTTGTGGTGCTTTGTCATGATTTTACAAATGTAAGTCTAGGCTGAAAAAGAAAATACACTTATTTTTATCACGCCTAACAGACATACAAGCATAGTAACAACAACATCCACAAACCTTAGATAGAGCTTTAGAACCTTTTGTCCCAGTGTGTTGTGTGAACTCTGTTAGAATGGAATGAGTGTGGAGAAATGTTAGTAACCTCCCAGGAGGGGAGCTCTGGGCTAATTTTTCCTGTAGGACCCATGTCCCGAATGCAGAATGACATGGGGGATGAGTTGCAGAGGTAATATCCTTTGTCTCCAGTCTTGGTAGGTCTCTGCCAACTACATTTGGAGTTGAGCTGAGCCCTATACTGAATTGTTTGACTTTAATACCCTGCCTAGGGATTGAATTTTGTGTCTTCTCCCACTGCCCAAAATATTTTGAAATCTAATTCCCCATAAGACGGCATTTGGAGGTGGAACCTTTGGAAGGTGGTTAGGTCAGGGGTCCTCAACCTCCTGGGCCATGGACCAGTACTGGAACCTGTTAGGACCCGGACTACACAACAGGAGGTTGAGCTCAGGGCCCAGCCTGATTAAGCTCGACTGATTCTGCATTATGGCGAGTTATTTCATTATATATGTAATTATTTCATTATATACCACAGTGTAATAATAATAGAGATAAAGTGCACTATAAATGTAATGTTCTTGAATCCTCCTGAAGCCGTCCCGCCTACCCCAGTCCATGGAAAAATTGTCTTCCATGAAAATGGTCCCTGGTGCCAAAAGGTTGGTCATGAAGGTGGAGCCCTCATGATGGGATTAGTGCTCGTATAAAAGAGACATTAGAGAGCTCCCCCGTCCTTCCCCTACGTGAGGACACAGCGAGACGATGGCTGTCTGCGAACCAGAGGGTGTGTTCTCAGCAGACAGTGAATCTGCCATCACCTTGAAGTCTAGGCTTCCCAGACTCCAGAACTGTGGGAAATAAATTTGTGGTTTTTTAATAAGTCCCCCAGTTTATGGTACTCTGTTATAATAGCCTGAACCAAAACAAGTCAGAAAAAGTAGATTGTATTTATGGCAACAGCAGCAAGAGGCAGGGACACTGAAAAGTAATATGGAATTTGGAGACCGAAGACTTGAATCCCACCTTCAACCTTTAATTGTTGCACAGTCTTGGGCAGGCTTTCATTTTTCATGTACATAAAATGGTTTCAGTAAGCATAAATGCAGGTAAAACATGTATTTATTTAAGATAGTTCCTGGTCTTTAGGGAGCATACAATGTACAGTGCAATGATAATTATAATACTGAGAATAGATTAACTCTGTTTTTGAATCAGAATCCAGTAACCTTTTCTAGCATCTTTTACAGAATTACAGAATCTGAAGAGTTGACGTGAAGGCCTAGACATCTGCATTCTAGACTGTTGAGACTGGACAGAAAATCACCCTTTTGGGGTTGGGACTTTCTCTGACCTCTCTCAGCTTGCTCGCTGATTATACAGCTCAGGTAGCTTTAGTCAATACTGTGTGCAACTAAATTCCTGGTCCTGGACTCAGCCTTTCCCTGTTACTATACAATTCCCACTTAACGCGAGAACCATTTCTCTGCTCCCCCACCCTGCCCCAGAACACCACACTTCAGGGAGTAGTCAGAGGGCTCATAGGAAGATAGGATAATAAAGAGAACGATAGTTATACCGAAGTAGGACACGTTTTTTGTGTAGCGGATGCAGCCTATGAAAAGGTGTTAAATTTAGGAGTAGTATAATCATCTATAACCATACCTGGTTTTATCATGCTTTGCAGACACTGTATTTTTGTTTTGTAACCAACTGAAGGTTTGTAGTAACCCTGCATTTTCAGATGAAGGTTAGCACTTTCTAACAATAAGTATTTTAAACTAATGTATGTACATTTAGTCACTGTATGTTTTTCTGAGGCATAATGCTACTGCATTAATACGCAACAATATAGTGTAAACATAACTTGTATTGCCTCAGAAAACTCAAGTAGAACATCTTACTGTGGTATTTGTTTTATTGTGGTGGTCTGGAACCGAACTTGCCATATCTCTGAGATATGCTGATAATGCATGATAAAGTTGCATTGACAAAACTGAAAAACGACTTCTGATTCATCTGTATTTTACTAGAATAATTTTATCTAAACTCCCAACTTATGTTAGATGGTGCGCAAGACAGTTAAAACGAAAATTCAGCTTGGCATTTGCTGTGTTAACTGCTAGCTGTTTAGGCAATGGTGGGTACTTAAATATCCTGTTCACCTGTGAGATCAGGGAACATGGACATTCCTGTTCCCTTGTGGGCAGTTCCAGCATCAGGGAGAGAGCAGGATTAGGACTGAGCACAGATGAGTGAAATATGACTTTTCATAGAGCATTCAAGAAGAGAAGCAAACCTTCAGAGTCAGTGAATGTTGTGAAGACAATCTCAGAGATTGGGAGGGTGGCCAAGAAGTTGGAATCTTAGGTGAGATTTTTTTTAGATGTGGAACTTGAGAACAGAAGGCCGATTATACGAATCTGGGAAGATTTTTGGGATGTTGACTCAGGAACTGGGAATTAAATAGACACCAAAGAATAGTGAGGAAGCCCTGGTGGTTCAGTGGTAAAGAATCTGTCTGCCAGTGCAGGAAATGCAGGAGATGTGGGCACAATCCTTGGGGGCAGGAAGACCCCCTGGGGAAGGAAATGGCAAGCACTCCAGTATTCCTGCCTGGGAAAACCCATGGACAGAAGAGCCCGGCAGACTACAGACCATGGGTTCAGAGTCAGACACAACTTAGTGAATAAATAACAACAAAGAATAGTGAACAGGAATCAGCCTGGGCTTGCCACTTCTTCAAAGTAGAGAATAACTTAATGCTATCAGCCCCATAGGAAAAGATTCCATGTTTCAGGGAATCTTCAGTCAAAGGATACTTATAGGTGTAACTGTGAGGAAGGCAGGAAAAAAAAAACGAAGCCAAAGGCAATGAAGAGAGGACTCACCAGAGTGTTTCCAACTTTGAATTTCGCTAAATGCGATTTGCAAAGTATTATAGGTGAGAATAACCACCACCTAGGATTTTGTTAAGCACTACTATGTGCCAGGAACTGTGCTAAATATTTTACAGGTATCACCTCTTTTTCTCTTCCTAGCAACCTTATAGGTAGATTTATTTTATTGTTGATAAAATTTTCAGAGAAACAATATGCTAAGTAGAAGGACTAGAATTCAGATCTAGAGGTGTTAACTACTCTATACTTTCTGAACTTGGCTAAAATATATTCATCTGTGCTAAATCAAAATAGTCCTTCTTGAAGGAGTTTTAAAAAAAAAAATATTTATTTGGCTGCACAGACTCTCACCAGTGGCATGTGGGAACCTCAGCTGCAGCATGCAGGATTTAGTTCCCTGACCGGAGACTGAACCCAGGCCCCTTGCACTGGGAGCACGGAGTCTTAGCCAATGGACCTCCAGAGAAGCCCCTCTGAAGTAGTTTTCTTTATTCTCTTCCACCTGTAACTCTAACTTACTCAGGAGGAAGAGCAAGAGGCATATAAAGACACAAGAATATATTCATACTCTCTTTCTCTGCCTTCCATCTCCCTATTTATAAATTTATGTCTTGTGTTGCTGTTGTTCATTCACTAAGTCTATATAGTGCTAATGCAGCATCAATTGTTAAATATTATAAATACTAAGCTCCTATTCTGTCTGAAACATTTAGTAAGACAGGTGTGAAAGATTCGAGCATTTAGGAAACATTTTCCCTGGGCTCCAAGGAATCTATAATTCAGTTGGGGCCCATAAGACAAATGCCATATTAACGTGACAAAGGTCATATGCTATGCAGTCACTTGCTATGCAGTCAGGCAAACAAAATGATTTAGGAGTCCAAAAGAGGGAAATTATCTCCTTTGATGATGGAGGAAGACTTGGTAGGCAAGGGAGCTATTCAGATGGGCCTTCATAGAATCCTGTAAAAATAAACTGACTTGAGTTTCAGGCTTTATCTCTACACCAGGAGTATCTAGTCCGTTGGCTAAGACATAGTAGGAGTCAATAAATGTTTTGTGTTAAGAGGATGAGTAATGAATGAATAATGAATAATGTTTGTTGACCACTTAGCTCTTTTACTTTTGTGACAGATTTATGGCTACACATAAATCATTTCCTTTATATGACTGTTATATATTATTTAGAAGATAATTACATTTACTACCAAGCTTTTAAATCCAATCATCTTCTTATATTTGTGGTTAATGTAAGAGGCTCTCAAAAAAAGCTGGAAATGGAAAATAAAAAGCCACTTTGACCTGGAAAAGAAATTCAAAGTGTTTTGAATTAGACTCATTCAATTGTGCATATCCATATTTTTCCACAAGCAGAAGCTTGTAAAATCTTGTACACAAGCAGTTCTTATCCAACTGAAAGATACTCAAAAACATTTCTTTCATCTTTGGGAGACCAGTGTATTTCTCTATTAATTACAAATAGCTTCAGTCTTCTAGTTTTTCCCTCCAATGCAGTTGCAATACTAATCTATTTCTGTATAACAGAACACCCCCAAAACTTAGCAGCTTTAAACAACAGACATTTATTATCTGAGTTTCTGGGGGTCAAGAAATTTGAGAACAGCTCAGTGGGGTGGTTCTGTGCTAGCATCTCTCATAATATTGCAGTCAAGATGGAGTCCTGGGCTGCAGTCATCTGAGAACTAGTCTGAAGCTGGAGGACTTACTTGCAAGCTCTATCATGTGTTGATAGGAAGCTTCAGTTTATCACCAGTTGTTAGTTGGAGACCTTGGTTTCTTGCCACATGAACCTCTCTGTAGGGCAGCTCAAGACAAGGCAGCTGGCTTCCTTCAGAATGAGTAATACAAGAAAAATAAAGAACAAGATAAAAGCCTGCCTTTTTATGACCTAGTCCCTGACATCACACACCATTTACAGATGATGCAGCAATTAAAAATAGCTATTAATTGGCAGGCGAATGCTTGTGTGTACAGCCCACCAGGCTCCTCTGTCCATGGGATTCTTCAGGCAAGGAACACTGGAGTGGGTTGCCATTTCTTCCTCCAGGGGATCTTCCCAGACCAGGGATTGTATATGTGTCTCCTGTGTCTCCTTCATTGACAGATGGATTCTTTACCATTGTGCCACCTGAGAAGCTCATAATTGGTAGGTCTAGGGTTCAAACCCATGTCTGTCTGACTCCACAGTCTCCTCATAACCTAGAGCATGTGTAAATAAATGGCCAAGATGCCTGACCCTTCCGTTGGACTCTCCCAATGAAGCTTTCTTCACAGTCACCACTGATCAGTCCTGCCTCCAGGAAACAGTTGCATCTTTGGGTCATGAACTTGAACTAAAATCTTCCTTCTTGTGGTATGAGGAGTTGGCTTCCCAACTATTTTCTGCTTTGTGCATTCCTCTCCCCAACCAACCCCAATAATATAAAGTAAAAGAATGAGATAGCACTAGTGGAATATGGACTAAAATTTATATTTTGGGAAGGCACAGACAGCTTTGTGCACTTAGAATGTTTGATGAAAATCTTTGAGGGCTCAGTTTGAGTCTATAAAATTCCCTCCACATTTATGTGTTTGGACTTTGGGATTGAGATTAGTGTTTCACTTGATATTCAGTCCCACTGCCAAAATGAAACGATGACCTTCTTGTTTTAAAAACAAATCTGTAGAAATTACTGAGCCATGTAGAATTTCTACCTGTGTTAATAAATCAATGACCTAAAATCAGAGAAAGAACCATGGTGTATACTTCATTTGATCTGCTGGCTGGTGAAGGCAGAGAATTAAGTTTATGAGATTCAAATTCACATTTTGCTTTCAATCAACTTTTTTTTGAGTCTAGAGAAAATTTTTTCTTCCTCTCAAATTTTCCACATGAGTAGATTTTAGAGTCATATTCAATCCATTCTGTGACAAGTTGACAGGGAGGGAAGGCTTGACAGATATCAGTTCTTCTTGCCCTCTTCAATCCCTACGGACATAAAAAACAGAATGCTATAAAATAAAAACTATTTGTGTCATAGCTTCAAATATGTACTTATATTCCTAGTATTAGTAGAGTACCACCTAAATGAGCAAATGAACCAGGAGCTACGATCAACTAATGCTCATCCAGTGATCTTGAATAAATTGAGTTTTTCCTGGGCTAAATCAATAGATGAACATTACAAATGACATGAAGCTCAGAGAGCTGATAATAAATTAGCCTCAGGGATTGAAATAGTATAATTATTAGACTTTCTCTAAAATAAAATAATCACTCTATTTAAGAAAATTGGAGACAACAAGGGAACATTTCGTGAAAAGATACGCACAATAAAGGGCAATCAATCCTGAATATTCGTTAGAAGGACTGCTGCTGAAGCTGAAGCTCCAATGCTTTGGCGACCTGATGCAAAGGACTCACTGGAAAAGATCCTGATGCTGGGAAAGATTGAGGGCAAGAGGAAAAAAGGGCGACAAAGGATGAGATGGTTGGATGGCATCACTGACTCAATGGACATGAGTTTGAGCAAACTCAGGGAGACAGTGAAGGACAGGGAAGCCTGGTGTGCTGCAGTTCGTGAGGTCACAAAGAGTTGGACAGGACTTAGTGACTGAACAACAACTCTATTCTCAGATCTATGAAGGTATAAAAGAAATTGTCTTCTCAGGAAATGACTAGAAAACTCTAAAATTTTCTTTCGGAATATTTAGAAAAGGCATTGATTAAGTATTGTTTTTCCTACAAATTTTCTGGCTCTAGTCCTCTGTTTAAATTTGTAATTTCTGAAGAAATGGACCAAAAGAGATTTTATCTGATGTAACTGAGTAATTGAAGCCAAATGAGGATCCTTAATTAAATTATTTAAATATTTCCTTAAATTTCTCATCAGTGAAACTAACATTGAAAAAAAAAAACCAAAACACTTGACTATACATTGGGAATAGCATAGAGTCTCTGGGATACAAAAAAATACAGTGCCAAAGATTTTGGACATTCATTCATCCATTCATTCATTTATTCATTCAATAATTTTCTGACTATCTACTATATACCAGGCAGCACTCTAGGTACTGGGGATGCAGCACTCTAGGTACTGGGGGTTCAGCACTGAAAAAAAACCAAAAACAAAGTGAACACAACAAAGACAAAAGTCTCTGTTTTCTTGAAGCTGAATGTCTGGAATGCCGAAGGGAATAGGAGACATCTTGGTGAACATTTAAATTATAACTTCAGTTTGTGTAGAGACATATGTGACCTTGATTTGTATTTTGGGTGTCTGTGAGGCAAGAAATTCCCTGAGTTTTTAATCCCAATGGGAGCAACTGTGAATGAGGAATTGCTGTTGCCATTGATTAGAACAGATAGATCATTGTCAATGGTCAAGAGTGTGTAACATTGTGCAGAGAGGACTGATTATTGTCTTCATCATCCTCCAGTATTAAGACAGTTGCTCAGGTTGGTTAGTTATGCTGACCTTTGGTGCCATCTTTTTTTTTTTCCTTTAAAAATGTATTTATTTATTTTGGTTGCACTGAGTCTTCATTGCTGAGTGTGGGCTTTCTCTATGTGAGGCAAGCGGAGGCTACTCTTTAGTTGCAGTGCCGGCTTCTCATTGCAGTGGCTTCTCGTGTTGTGGAGCACAATCTCCAGAGTGCATGGACTTCTGTAGTGGCAACATGTGGGCTAAGTATTCGCAGTTCCCCAGCTCTAGAGCACAGACTCAATAGTTGTGGTGCATAGACTTAGTTGTCCCGAGGCATGTGGGATCTTCTTAGACCAGGGATCATACTGGCAGACCAATTCTTAACCACTGGACCACCAGCGAAGTCCCATATTTACTTCTTGAATTACTAGTTTTGTGTATTTCATTTTTATGTAACAGCAACTCCTCCCTCTTCCCTTAGGGATTTTGTATCTTCTTTCCAAAATGGAAATATTCAAATAAAGCCTGACACTTACTAGCACTAGATTTTTAAAATCCTATGGGCTTGTAATTTGTCCTGCCCCTTAGACATGGTAGCCCCACTCTATTCTGTATAGTTGACCACAACACAGCTTCATGTTGACTTGCAGAACACATCATGTTCTGCAACATAAGGCCAGGAAGCTGATCTATCTATAGGACCTTTGATCAAGGATGTCCACATTAGAGGATAGATAGTAGTGGCTCTCTGGGGAGCTCCATCACCCATGCCATCTGTAAGGTGGATGAACCCCCCTTCTAGATCTCTCTCAGTTGATCCCTGTGGACTTCCAAAGTGATCAGTGGGTCTGAAGAGGAATGACCACCTCTGGGGCCATTACACCTGAAAACAGAATGAGGATGGGAGAGCCACTTCCTCTTATAGGTGGAAGGTAGCAGAGGGTCCAGGTTTGGCTCTATGTGTAAATACGGTTTCCATTTCAATAAGGAAGCCTCTGGGGCCATTCAGAGGGCTTAACCTTCTGCCCCCATGACCCAAGGCATAACAGTCAGCTGGGCATGGGGAGTCACAGGCTTGGGACTTGGGAGAGTCTGCATCTCCAGAAGGGTTCTGTATGTGGACAGGATCTGCTGCTTTAATGGAGCGTAGCATGGGACTGAGGAGGGTCATGTCTTGCACCAGAAGCTCATGGGCGACTGTGGCCATCCTGGATAATACAGCAACTGTAGGCAGCGAGAGAGGAGCATGCTGAGAGTCTCTGGGAGCACCAATAAGAGCACCTGTAGAATGGCGATTTGAATAGATTCTAGAGTCAATTTTTGTTGGAAGACACAATTCAGAGTGAGCCAATTCGTAAGTAACAACACGAACAAGACTACCATCAGTTACAGATTATGCTAGAATTGAGATTCAGTTCTGATTCAGTCTGTGTCTTGGCCAAGACACGTAACCCAGGTCCACGTGAAGGGGAGCCCTGCTCCCACACCATTGCCCCTAAAGTCAGTTTTTGTAACTTAGTAGGTAATGTGTATAACAGAGGCTTGGTGAAGTGAAGAAGTGAAGTTTGGTGCGACTCTGCAAATGTGGCAGAGGGTAGGACAGCTCAAAATGCAAGCTTGACAGAGGACAGCAACCCAACTCAGAGTTGACACTTGTCGACACACAGCAGCTCAGAGCACATGCTTGCCAGGGCCAGATGATCTGGTAAGCAAACCAAATGCAAGAGAACGAAGAATCCCCACATGTGGTGGTAATTGCTAGATGATCCCATTTACAGCACCGATTGCATTGTGGTGGCCCTGTGGCAGGTGGGTCAACCCCTCACTCAGATTTGGTTCAGATGTTGAGAAGGATGATGTCACATGTGCACCAAGAGGATAAGATAAGCTTTATTACTCAGAGTGTGTGATCATCCAGAATGGCTTAAACCAAAGGGGGCGAGTGGCTTTGGTTTTTATTGTGGTTGGGGCTGGGATGAAGGGTTTGTGTGTTTCCCCGCTTGTGCCAGAGGATTTTGTATGGGCTTGTCCAGGTGTGGGGCCAGAGGGAGAGGAGGAGGGGTGGGGCTTGAAAGCAGTCAGGGGGTCTACCAGTGAAAATGAAGTCAGACTCTTTATTGCGGTAGGTTCCACACCATTCTGTTTCTGTTGAAAGAATTAGAACTAACCTGAATACTCAAGGAGAGCATTGAGTAATAATTCTGTAGACCCATGCATTGGACTATTGTGAGGCCAGAAATATTGTTAGGTGAGGAAATTAAGATATGCTGTATGATTCTATTTTAGTATATCCAAACATATTTTATGTATATCCAAACATATATCTAAACATACATACACACACATACATGCTGGGCTGTGCTTAGCCGCTCAGTCGTGTCCGACTCTTTTCGACCCCGTGCACTGTAGCCCACCAGGCTCCTCTGTCCATGGGGATACTCCAGGCAAGAATACTGGAGTGGGTTGCCATGCACTCCTCCAGGGGATCTTCCCAACCCAGGGGTTGAACCCAGGTCTTCCACATTGCAGGCAGATTCTTTAGTATCTGAGCTACCAGGGAAGCCCAAGAATACTGGAGTGGGTAGCCTATCCCTTCTCCAGTGTATCTTCCTGACCCAGGAATTGAACTGGGGTCTCTTGAATTGCAGGCAGATTCTTTACCAGCTACCAGGGAAGCCCATGCACATAAATAAACATATACATTTAGAGGGAAATACACCAAAATGCTCATAGTATTAACTTATATAAGATTACAATGGTTTTTATTCTGATTTCGTTTCTTTGGATTTTCCTTTAATGTATATTACATTTTTTTAAATAAGATTTTGTGTGTGGAAGCAGTTCTTTGTTGAAAACTTTGGTTTAATGTCATTTCTAGCCATGGAGTCACAGATAGAGTTGAGGTGAGAGTTGTTGCATGTGAGTTTGGTCCTTCTGCCTGTGTGTTTCCTCATTTTGTTTGTCTAGTTTAAAAATGATCCAGATGGCCCAAAATGCTGTGTTGTGTAAATAGCTTTGCTACAGGGTCTGCTTAATTCTGATTTACCATGGTTCAGAACATCTTGAATTAGTTTTGTATTTATTTTATAGCTTTGTAAACCCCCCCAAATTCAGAGGTAGATAAGATTATTCAGAATTACTATGGTAATTACCTTCTCCTCCACTTTTTCAGTGCCTTGGCTAGAAATGATAAGATCTTTGTAATAAAATTATTGAATTCTGATGATAGAGTGAGAATTTGGTCCATGATAATGATTACTTCATTGGTAAAGAGCATAATCTGTAGAGGACATGAATATTTCATAACACAAATCAAGGATAATAAATAAGGATAATTAAAAACTATCCTAAAGACTATGTAGACTTCGCATGTTTGAAAATAGCATTGCTGGGACTTCCGTGGTGGTCCAGTGGTTAAGACTTCATGAATGCAGGGGGCATGGGTATGATCCTTGATCAGGAAACTAAAATCCCATATGCCATAGGGTGTGACCTAAAGTTTTTTTAATTAAAAAAAAATAAAAAGGAAAATAGCACTATTTTCTATTGAATATGAGTTACTATGTTCAAATATAAAAAGGTCAATAAACATTTATAAATGCTTCTTCATAATTACTGAAAAAGTATGTGTTTAAAGTTGTTTTAGTAGGTCATGTAAAATCATGAAGTCTTTATTGTGTGGCATTTAGTTTCATTATCAGAATATTAATTAAAGATATACCAATATCCAGTGGGTAATACTGTAGAACCTTCTAAATCTAAAAAGAAGATGGTTCATTGAATTCAAAAAAAGAATTTTGGTAATAACTGCATGTATTACATTCTAATTATTTTCAAATTGATAACTTATATAATGCATATGTACCATTTAAGCACTCTAATCCAGAAATCAGAAAACCTATTCTCCAATTGCCAAATATAAAATAGTTTGTATAATATAGTTTCCAGAGAGGTGAATGTTGTGAGACTGGAAAAAAGTACATTCAATACTTGGCTATTGAAAAGTATAACCTTCCAAAACTGAACCAGGAAGAAACAGAAGATCTTAACAGACCCATCACAAGCAAGGAAATCGAAACTGTAATCAAAAATCTTCCAGCAAACAAAAGCCCAGGACCAGATGGCTTCACAGCTGAATTCTACCAAAAATTTAGAGAAGAGCTAACACCTATCTTACTCAAACTCTTCCAGAAAATTGCAGAGAAGGTAAACTTCCAAACTCATTCTATGAGGCCACCATCACCCTAATTCCAAAACCAGACAAAGATGCCACAAAAAAAGAAAACTACAGGCCAATATCACTGATGAACATAGATGCAAAAATCCTTAACAAAATTCTAGCAAACAGAATCCAACAACATATTAAAAAAATCATATACCATGACCAAGTGGGCTTTATCCCAGGAATGCAAGGATTCTTTAATATCTGCAAATCAATCAATGTAATACACCACATTAACAAATTGAAAGATAAAAACCATATGATTATCTCAATAGATGCAGAGAAAGCCTTTGACAAAATTCAACACTCATTTATGATTAAAACTCTCCAGAAAGCAGGAATAGAAGGAACATACCTCAACATAATAAAAGCTATATATGACAAACCCACAGCAAGCATCACCCTCAATGGTGAAAAATTGAAAGCATTTCCCCTGAAATCAGGAACAAGACAAGGGTGCCCACTCTCACCACTACTATTCAACATAGTGTTGGAAGTTTTGGCCACAGGAATCAGAGCAGAAAAAGAAGTAAAAGGAATCCAGATAGGAAAAGAAGAAGTGAAACTCTCACTGTTTGCAGATGACATGATCCTCTACATAGAAAACCCTAAAGACTCTACCAGAAAATTACTAGAGCTAATCAATGAATATAGTAAAGTTGCAGGATATAAAATTAACACACAGAAATCCCTTGCATTCCTATATACTAACAATGAAAAAACAGAAAGAGAAATTAAGGAAACAATACCATTCACCATTGCAACGAAAGAATAAGATACTTAGGAGTATATCTACCTAAGGAAAAACAAAAGAACCTATACATAGAAAGACTATAAAACACTGATAAAGAAATCAAAAAGAGGACACAAACAGATGGAAGAAACATACCAATGCATCATGGTTGAAGAATCAATATTGTCCAAATGGCTATTTCTACCAAAGCCAATCTAAGATTCAATGCAATCCCTATCAAGCTACCAACGTATTTTTTCCACAGATAGAAAAATAATTTCACAATTTGTTATGGAAATAACAAAAACTCGAATAGCCAAGTAATCTTGAGAAAAGAAGAATGACTGGAGGAATCAAACCCTGCCTGAACTTCAGGCCTCTACTACAAGCCACAGTCATCAAGACAGTATGGTACGGCACAAAAAGACAGAAATATAGAGCAATGGAACAGAATAGAAAGCCCAGAGATAAATCCACGAACCTATGGACACTTTATCTTTGACAAAGGAGGCAAGGATATACAATGGAAAAAAGACAACCTCTTTAACAAGTGGTGCTGGGAAAACTGGTCAACCACTTGTAAAAGAATGAAACTAGAACACTTTCTAACACCATACACAAAAATAAACTCAAAATGGATTAAAGATCTAAATGTAAGACCAGAAACTATAAAACTCCTAGAGGAGAACATAGGCAAAACACTCTCCGACATAAATCACAGCAGGATCCTCTATGACACACCTCCCAGAATATTGGAAATAAAAGCAAAAATAAACAAATGGGACCTAATGAAACTTAAAAGCTTTTGCACAACAAAGGAAACTATAAGTAAGGTGAAAAGACAGCCCTCAGATTGGAAGAAAATAATAGCAAATGAAGCAACAGACAAAGGATTAATCTCAAAAATATACAAGCAACTCCTGCAGCTCAATTCCAGAAAAATAAATGACCCAATCAAAAAATGGGCCAAAGAACTAAACAGACATTTCTCCAAAGAAGACATACAGATGGCTAACAAACACATGAAAAGATGCTCAACATCACTCATTATCAGAGAAATGCAAATCAAAACCACAATGAGGTACCATTACACGCCAGTCAGGATGGCTGCTATCCAAAAGTCTACAAGCAATAAATGCTGGAGAGGGTGTGGAGAAAAGGGAACACTCTTACACTGTTGGTGGGAATGCAAACTAGTACAGCCGCTATGGAGAACAGTGTGGAGATTTCTTAAAAAACTGGAAATAGAACTGCCATATGACCCAGCAATCCCACTTCTGGGCATACACACTGAGGAAACCAGATCTGAAAGAGATACGTGCACCCCAATGTTCATCACAGCACTGTTTATAATAGCCAGGACATGGAAGCAACCTAGATGCCCATCAGCAAATGAATGGATAAAGAAGCTGTGGTACATATACACCATGGAATATTACTCAGCCGTTAAAAAGAATTCATTTGAACCAGTTCTAATGAGATGGATGAAACTGGAGCCCATTATACAGAGTAAAGTAAGCCAGAAAGATAAAGAACATTACAGCATACTAACACATATATATGGAATTTAGAAAGATGGTAATGACAACCCTATATGCAAAACAGAAAAAGAGACACAGAAGTACAGAACAGACTTTTGAACTCTGTGGGAGAAGGTGAGGATGGGATGTTTCGAAAGAACAGCATGTATATTATCTACGGTGAAACAGATCACCAGCCCAGGTGGGATGCATGAGACAAGTGCTCGGGCCTGGTGCACTGGGAAGACCCAGAGGAATCTGGTGGAGAGGGAGGTGGGAGGGGGGATTGGGATGGGGAATACGTGTAAATCTATGGCTGATTCATATCAATGTATGACAAAACCCAGTGAAAAAAAAAAATAAAGGAAAAAAAAAATAAAGGAAAAAAAAATACTTGGCTATTGCTTCACTGTGCCACACAGCCAGAGTCTGTTACCCATAATGTTCATTTATTCCTTGCTTTTAAAAATTCATCACAATAACAACTCATATTGAGCATCTCTTTTGTGCCAGCCTTGAATTAGAGTCAAGTTCTCATCCCTGAGGAAATCTATACCCGTTTATATAATTTCAGCCTTATTACAAGTCTTCAGAAGAAGTTTCTGTAGTTGACTCAAGGGCAGAGGCCACCCTCCACTTCATTTTCTCAGTCTCTCATAACTGAGATGTGGGTAACTTGGCCCTTTGAATGGGAAGAGTAAGTTCTGATGAAGCAAAGACCATAAGAAAAAAAATCTATGCTTGTGACTGATGGAAGCAGTGGGGATAGAAGCAAAAGTCTATTTTCCAGAGGGAGCATGGCATCCCCAAGGCAAGCCAAAACTTCTGCTGGTGGTGGCGGCTGTGGAGGTCAGCCTCGGATCTTCCCTGAGATCCTGTGAAAGAGGTGAATGTGTTAGTTGCTAAGTCATGTCCGACTCTTTGCGGCCCTGTGGACTGTAGCTTGCTAGGCACCTCTGTCCATGGAATTCTTCAGGCAAGAATGCTGGAGTGAGTTGCCTTCCCTTCTCCAGGCGATCTTCCCGACCCGGGGATCGAACCCAGGTCTTCCACATTGCAGGCAGTTTCTTTACCGTCTGAGCCACCAGGGAAGCCGTGAGATCCTGTGCACCACCCTTGATAACAGCCTATAAATAAGTCTTGTGGTTTTTGTTTTTGGCTAAAATCAGCTAGATGCAAGTGTCTGTTGCTTGCATCTAAGAATCTAACTCACTTAATATTATTAATCTTTACCAAGGAGAAAACAAAATCAGAAAAATTTAACTAAGATCTGCTAGTTGAAAGCCCATGCTTTTTTTCTTTTTTAATATGTCCTGCTGCAGAGATGTCTTCTCTTGCCAGCAAAGCTGCTTCTGGGTCCAATTTTCCAATCTGCTGGAAAATCACTCAAGGCTTATTATAGCCTACTTGCCCTTCTGCAGTGGCACCTCTAATGAGGGTGGGAATAGACTTTATCATCTTAACTTGGGTTTTGTCTATGGTGCTGAAACATAGACTTCAGTTCATTCAGTGTAGTGGGAAAAACAGTCCAAAAAAATGGCTGGACACATAAAACACAGCATCGTGGAAGAGGCTAAGTTGACTTATTGCATACTTTAGTTTTCAAGTCATTGTTTAGCTATTAAGTATAAAATAGCAGTTTTTTTGTTTTTTTTTTAAAGCAAAACCTGGTCATCTTCCATTGGAGAGGGCAAGGCAGCTTGAAGTGGGCTGGGGTAACACGGCTCATTCCACACACTCCTGCTGTTATGTAGGACATGCTCTTAAGATTTATGTTTGTCTTGAAGTTAATTAGCCCAATGTAAACCTTATGTGCTTTTGATTAATGGGTTTCGCACTGGCAGGCCCTGATAAACACGCGTGATCTAGTGCTGACAAAGAAATGGGACGACCTGGGCTGGTGGAGTTGGGGAGGGCTGACGGGTCTGAAGAAGGAGTGGATGGGCGGTCTTGCCATAAGATGGCACTCCATTCTCTCCGTTTTCAGTTGTATCCAAACAAAAACCTGAGTACATATTACAGTCTCAGAGGAACAATTTGTGTTTCACAATCCAAGTTGTGATTTGATGATGTATCATGTTTCACGTCTGAACTCATTGCTGATAGTTACAACATACCCTTTTTTTTTTTTTTTTAAAGCTTCTCAGGGTGTATTTTATGAAACTCCAATGGTTGTTAGGTCTTGTTTTGTGTACCAGTGCCCTTCCTGAGTAAAAGCTCGGTTTTTTCAGAATCCATTCTTAACCCTTCTCCTTCCCAAATTAACTACTTGGCCCTTGGGCTGGTCCGAGATGGTGAGGGTGGTAGGGAAGGCTTCAGGTCGCTCTCTATGCCCCAGAGTTCTTTTCTGGGTCCTTGTTGAGCTCAGCTTCATGGTGACTGTCGTCTATGATGGCGATGCTCAGCCTGCTGGCTCTACTGCTAAAGGTTGTGCTGGTTTTTCTCTCACCCCTGAGCTTCCTCTCCTTCCTCTGCTCTGCCCTCTCTTTCCCTCCTAAGTCCTGCTGCCCAGAAGGAACCAGTCAAGGCCTGTCTTCCCTCCACAGTGCAGAGAAAAACCTTTGCATATCCTCTGCAACATATGAGGGAAACTGGCAGAAGTTTAAGAAAGCTGAACCCAGGCTCTGCTGCTCCTCCACTGAGCCATTACATGCTGTCTCCTGTTGGGTGGCCACTCCCTGTGGGTCTCCTGCCTCAGGAGAAGATGGGAAACCACGCAAACTGTGCCCCCTCGTGCCCCTACACATGCACACGTTCAGTTTTCTCCTCAACCTATCAACTGTGCCTCCAGCCTCAAGCTAAGATTTCAACTTCAAGTGGGCAGGAAGTTATGACCTAAGATTTCGGCTCCTCACCTCTGAATCTTTTCCTCTGTCCGTAATCTTCTAGGCTTGGAAGAGACTTCTTCTCTTCCTCACTGACACCTGTCCTGTCACCTTCTCTGGGCCATAATAGTTGGTCAAACTGCAACAAAAGAAGTTGGCTTATTTTAAGAGCAGTTTCAGAAATTTTATGTGTACACATACACATGTGTATGTGTACATTTAGTTCTATTGTAATCATACACACACACACACACACACATGCACACAGTAGTTTCCTCCACCTTGTGCTTATAACTTAATAACATATCATTCATACTCTTCTTTGGGGGAAGTATGTGTATTTACACACTTTAAAGAATGTGTTTTAAAAGGAGACTACTAAAGCCACAGTTCCTTGCCTTTCTCTTTCCTACCCCAGTCCCGTTCCCCAGAGGGAATTTCTGTTTACCTTTTTCTGACCCTTATCTCTGTACCACTAGACAGTATAATATCACTGTGAGGAGGGAAGCTGCCAGCCTACAGGGCACTCCTCCGCTCCACCTGAAGCTGAGTCCAGAAGTTACTGGCTGAGGCATCACTTGCATTTGCTACACACTGTCTCTATGTGGAGTTAGAACCATATACTTCTTTTTGAGACTCCATTACATGCTAAATGCATGGGTATGATTAAATTTACTATAGCATTTGAATTAAGCATGCCCAATTATTTGCAGATGTCTTAAAATGTCCAGACCACAGTATTTATAATAAAGATGACATATCTGTAATTGGTATGTGTTACTGATAAATTGAATGCATCTCTCTTGGGGTGGGATCAAAGCTTTGTCTCCTGATGCCCCTTTTGACTTTATTCAGTAGAGGGAAGACTTTCCTCAGTTATGCAATAGGGCCATTGAAGACTATCCTGGAGTCAATTTATGTCACAAAACAGTCACAATTAAAAAAATGAAAAGCATCTTATCCAAGCTATTAACACTTCAGTCTTTATTCAAAGACATGTCTTCTCACCTTCTCCCAGCTAAGACCCAGCGGGTATAATGATCACCTACAATCTTTCTTCCTTTTTCTATCCTCCATGGGATGTTTTCTACCCTGTTAGTGATAAGGCATGGGAAGAGAGGAAACAGGATACAGATGTTGGCTGGATGGCTTTGTGCCCTCTGAACTTGGCATGGTTAAAGCCTACTTTCTCTCTTGTGGTTCCTTTTTGAGAATCCCAAATGGGGAATCTCTTACTTGCTGTTCCCTTTAACCCAGAAGACTGATTATCTGTCTACTCTGACTAGTGACATGAGCCTCCTTCTCCAGCCTCTTGGAATTTGCTTCCATCTCAGAGGCTTCTTGCATCTTCTAGTTTTCTCTCTGAATAGAACATTCTCCAGCTCACTACCAAACACTCCTCCCTCTTCTGTACCCACCAGCACCTTGGTTAACTATGCTTCCAACTTCAGGGTCACGGATTAAGTTCTCTGTGGAGCCTAATTAGAGTCCCTCCCCATCAGAGCTTGAGGTAAGAGGTCAGGTTCCACAGTCTCCCGCGCTTTGGGGCACTCTCCAAAACTCCTCTTCCCACAATGATCTCTTTGTATCATATTTTCTTTCCACTCTAGCCTCCTTGATGTTCCTCATTTGGCAAGGTGTTCAAAGGGTCACGGGCAAGGTTTTGACTCTTGTAAGTTCTGTATTTTTGTCTGGCATTTCCTTTTATAAATTTTTAAAATCTTTGTCGTCTATTTAAAGATGTAAAGATAACACCTTGTCATACTTTTTCTATTCATGTTATCAATCCTTTCTTAAACAGTGGGTTAATTATAGTTCACCAGCTTATAGTTTTAGATTCATATCTCTATTCATCTCTTGTTCTCTTTTCCTTTATCTGCATTATTTAGGACTCTTTGCTTTCTAACTAAGAGAAACCACCTAAAGTTGGCTTATGCAGCTGTTCATGATGACAACTCTTTCAAGGAAGTGAAAGGCATGAATACTGTCTAGCGTTAGGGTGGATTTGAGCCAGGAAGAAGGTGATAGGGAGCCTAGGGAATATTCTCTTTCTATTCTATTTACATACACACACTTCAGTTTTTTCTCTCTGTAGACAGGCTGGCTAGCTCTGTTATCAGCAACTATGGTGGGAAGAAATGATGATGCTCAAGCTCCTATGCTATCATGCTACAAAGAGAGACTACATTTCTTATTTCTAGGAAACTGATCCTTATTGGCACATCATGGGTCAAGTGTTCATTTCTTGTTACCATAAAGAGGGATGGTAGTTAAATAATAGAAACATTGTTACCATTGGAAGCCCAACACTCTGGATTGGGTTTGGTGAACAGCAAATACAAAAAAAGTTGGCCCCTAAAACACCTATAGCTTACAAGACCTTCTAGAACTGTCAACAAAAAATGATTTCCTTTTCATCATAGAGGACTGGAATGCAAAAGTAGGAAGTCAAGAGATACCTGGAGTAACAGGCAAGTTTTGGCCTTGGAGTACAGAATGAAGCAGGGCAAAGGCTGATAGAGTTTTGCCAAGAAAACACACTGGTCATAGCAAACACCCTCTTCCAGCAGCACAAGAGATGACTCTACACAAGGGCATCACCAGATGGTCAATACCGAAATCAGATTGATTATATTCTTTGCAGTAGAAAATGGAGAAGCTCTATACAATCAGCAAAAACAAGACCAGGAGCTGACTGGCTCAGATCATGAACTCCTTATTGCAGAATTCAGACTTAAACTGAAGAAAGTAAGGAAAACAATTATTAGGCCATTCAGGTATGACCTAAATCAAATCCCTTATGACTATACAGTGGAAGTGGCAAATAAATTCAAGGGATTAGATCTGATAGAGTGCCTGCAGAAGTATGGATGGAGGTTCGGAAAATTGTACAGGAGGCAGTGATCAAAACAATCTCCAAGAAAAAGAAATGTGAAAAAGCAAAATGGCTCTCTGAGGAGGCCTTATAAATAGCTGAGAAAAGAAGAGAAGCAAAAGGCAAACGAGAAAAACAAGATATACCCATCTGAATGCAAAGTGTCAAAGAATAGTAAGGAGAGATAAGAAAGCCTTCCTATGTAACAATGCAAAGAAATAGAGGAAAACAATAGAATGGGAAAGACTAGAGATTTTGTCAAGAAAATTAGAGATATCAAGGGAAAATTTCATGCAAAGATGGGCTCAATAAAGGACAGAAATGGTATGGACCTAACAGAAGCAGAAGATATTAAGAAGCGGAAAGAATACACAGAAGAACTATACCAAAAAGATTTTAATGACCTGGATAACCATGATGGTGTGATCACTCACCTAGAGCCAAACATCTGGGGATGTGAAATCAAGAGGACCTTAGGAAGCATCACTACAAACAAAGGTAGTGGAGGTGATGGAATTCCAGCTGAGCTATTTCCAATCCTAAAAGACGATGCTCTTAAGTGCTGAACTCAACATGCCATCAAATTTGGAAAACTCAGCAGTGGCTGAGTTTTAGCAAGCTCCGGGAGATGGTGATGGACAGGGAAGCCTGGTGTGCTGCAGTCCATGGAGTCGAAAAGCGTCAGACATGACTGAGCAACTGAACAACACCAACAATATCTATGATGATGTTTATTGTTGGATTAGCTGCCATAACTGTCACTGTAATTATTGAATACCATTTTAATACTATTCTGTGGATGATATAACAAATTATTTGGTTGCTTAAAACAATGCAAATTTATTACCTTGGGTTCTGTAGGTCAGAAGTCTGAAATGGGACTCCCGGGGCTAAAATCAAAGTATTTGCATGGCTGCATTCTTTCTGGAAGGCTCTAGGGGAGAATCAGTTTCCCTGCCATTTCCTATGTTTAGAGGCTGCACACATTTCTTAGTTATGGCTCTCTTTCATCTTCAAAGACAAAAGCGGCTTGTTGAGTCCCTTTCAGGCTGCATCACGCTGAAACTCACTCTCTCACTTAGAAGAACCTTTAAGATTACATTGGGTCCACCTGCATCACACAGGAGAATTGCCCCATTCCAAGATCCTGAACTTAATCACATGTGCACAGCTTCTTTGAGTTGTTATATGAGGTAACATAGTATGGGTTCAGAGAACTGGAATGCAGATATCTTTGTGGGATCATTATTCTGCCTACTACAACCTTCATTGTTTACCTTTTCCCCCTGACTTCTCTGTATATGTTGTACTTGATCTTACACTTAATGTTTCTTCTTTTCCATTCCTCTCCTTGTGGCTAAATTTTCTTTAGCTGGTCACCTGAAGCTTAAACAGACAAAAATGACATTCTAGTACTTTATTTAGTCTACTCTGCCACTCACTTTATTGATGCTACTGGAGCTTACTATTTATTAGATGGACTCATAGGTGAAAATTATGTATCAAATATATCTTGAGAATATGTACTCTTGCAAGTTGATGAGATTTCTAAAGGAGCAGAAAGCTAATGACATAAATGGATAATTTGTTGTTGTTCAGTTGCTGTCATGTCTGACTCTTTGCGACCCCATGGACTACAACATGCCAAGCTCCCTGTCCTTCACTGTCTCCCAGTTTGCTCAGATTCTTGCCCATTGAGTTGGTGATGCTAACTAATCATCTCATTCTCTGACACTCCCATTACCTTTTGCCTTCAATCTTTCTCAGCATCAGGGTCTCTTCCAGTGAGTTGGCTCAGCTCATCAACTGGCCAAAGTATTGGAGCTTCAGCATCAGTCCTTCCAATGAATATTTAGGGTTGATTTCCTTTAGGATTGACTGGTTTCATCTCCTTGCAGTCGAAGGGACTCACAAGAGTCTTCTCTAGCACCACATTTTGAAAGCATCAATTCTTCCGCCCTGAGCCTTCTTTATGGTCCAACTCTCACATCCATACATGATTACTGGAAAAACCATAGCTTTGACTAGACAGGCTTTTGTCAGCAAAGTGATGTCTCTGCTTTTTAATATGCTGTGTAGGTTTGTCATAGCTTCTCTTCCAAGGAGCAAGGGTCTGTTAATTTCATGGCTGCATCACTGTCCATGGTGATTTTGGAGCCCTGAAAAAGAAGATCTATCACTGCTTCCACTTTTTCCCCTTCTATTTGCCATAAGGTGAAGGGACTAGATGCCATGATCTTACTTTTTTGAATTAAACTAAAATCTTAGCTTTTTGAATTTTAAGCCAGATTTTTCACTATCCTATTTTGCCCTCATCAAGAAGCTCTTTAGTTCTTCACTTTCTGTCATTACCATAGTATCATCTGCACATTTGATGTTATTTCTCCCAGCAATCTTGATTCCAGCTTGTGATTGATCCAACCCAGTATTTCACATACTATACTCCACATAGAATTAAATGAGCAGGGTGACAATATATAGGCTAATCATACTCCTTTCTGAATTTTGAACCAGTTCATTGTTCCATGTCTAGTTCTAACTGTGCCTTCTTGACCCGCATACAGGTTTCTCAGGAGACAGGTAAGGTGGTCTGGTATTCCCACCTCTTTAAGAATTTTCCACAGTTTGCTGTGATCCACACAGTCAAAAGCTTTTAGCATAGTGAATGAACCAGAAGTAGATGTTTTGTCTGGAATTCAATTGCTTTTTCCATGAACCAGTGAATGTTGGCAATTTAATCTCTGGTTCCTCTGCCTTTTCTAAACCTAGCTTGTATATCTGGAAGTTCTCAGTTCACACGTTATTGGCATCTAGCTTGAAGGATTTTGAGCATAACCTTGCTAGCTTGTGCAATGAGTGTAACTGTACAGTAGTTTGAACATTCCTTGGCATTGGTCTTCTTTGGGATTGGAATGAAACCTCTCCTTTTCCAGTCCTGTGGTCACTGCTGAGTTTTCCAAATTTGCTGGCATATTGAGTGTAACATTTTTAACGACATCATCTTTTAGAATTTGAAATAGCTCAGCTGGAATTCCATCACCTCCACTGGCTTTGTTCATTGTTAATGCTTCCTAAGGCCCATTTAACCTCACTCTTCAGGATGTCCAGCTCTAGGTGAGTGACCACACCATCATGGTTATCCGGGTCATTAAGACATTTTTTGTACAGTTCTTCTGTGTATTCTTGCACCTCTTCTTAATCTCTTTTTCTTCTGTTAGGTCCATGCCTTTTCTGTCCTCTATTGTGTCCACCTTTGCATGAAATGTTCCCTTGATATCTCCAATTTTCTTGAAGAGATTTCTAGTCTTTCCCATTGTATTGTTTTCCTCTATTTCTTTGCACTGTTCATTTAAGAAGGTCTTCTTATCTCTCCTTGCTATTCTCTGGAACTCTGCATTCAGTTGGGTATATTTTCCCTTTCTCCCTCTTCTTTCACTTAGACAGAGTGCCTGAAGAACTACGGACAGAGGTTCATAACATTGTACAAGAGGCAGTGACAAAACCATCCCAAAGAAAAAGAAATGCAAGAAGGCAAAGTTGTTTCTGAAGAGCCTTTCCAAATAATTGAGGAATGAAAAAGGATAGTAAGAGAGAGCTAATTTTATTTTTAATTTTTTAATAATTTTATTTATTTTTGGCTGTGCTGGGTCTACATTGCTGCACAGGATTTTCTTTAGTTGCAGAGAGCAGGGGTTACTCGCTACTTGTGGTGCATGGGCTTCTCGTGTGGTGGCTTCTTTTGTTGCAGAACATGGGCTCTATGGTGCTTCAGTTCAGTTCAGTCACTCAGTCATGTCCAACTCTTTGTGAGCCCATGGACTGCAGTACGCCAGGCTTCCCTGTCCATCACCAATTCCTGGAGCTTACTCAAACTGATGTCCATCACGTTGGTGATGCCATCCAACCATCTCATCCTCTGTCATCTCCTTCTCCTCCCACCTTCAATCTTTCCCAGCATCAGGCTCTTTTCAGATGAGTCAGTTCTTTGCATAAAGTGGCCAAAGTATTGGAGTTTCAGCTTCAGCATCAGTCCTTCCAGTGAATATTCAGGACTGATTTCCTTTAGGATGGACTGGTTGGATCTCCTTGCAGTGCAAGGGACTCTCAAGAGTCTTCTCCAACACCACAGTTCGAAAGCATCAATTCTTTGGTGCTCAGCCTTCTTTATAATCCAACTCTCACATCCATACATGACTACTGGAAAAACCAGAGCTTTGACTAGATGGATCTTTGTTGGTAAAGCAGTGTCTCTGCTTTTTAATATGCTGTCTAGGTTGCTCATAGTTTTTCTTCCAAGGAGCAAGCGTCTTTTAATTTCATGGCTGCAGCCACCATCTGCAGTGATTTTGGAGTCCCCCAAGTAAAGTCTCTCACTATTTCCATTGTTTTCCCATCTATTTGCCATGAAGTGATGGGACTAGATGCCATGATCTTCATTTTCTGAATGTTGAGTCTTAAACAAACTTTTTCACTCTCCTCTTTCATTTTCATCAAGAGGCTCTTTAGTTTCTCTTTGCTTTCTTCCATAAGGTTGGTGTCATCTGTGTATATGTATTGATATTTCTCTTGGCAGCCTTGAGTATTGCAGCATATGGCCTTTGAGCACATGCTCAATCATTGTGGTAAGCAGGCTCAGTTGCTCTGTGGCATGTGGGATCATCCTGGATCAGGGCTTGAACCAGTGTCTCCTGCGTTGGCAGTAGGATTCCTCATCACTGAGCCACCAGCATGCCCCAGAGAAATCTAGTTTTAAAAGGCACATTTCTATTGGGAAAGGAAGGAAACATGGGTTGTATGGTGACAAGGAAAAGTGGTCTCTTAGAAGTGAATGAAAAATGATACTTTGGTTTGCTGTGATTTTTCCCAGAGCTAGTCAGTTAAGGAAGCAACAACAATATAATAATTTTAACTATGAATACAATCAGGATGGTCAGACAATAATAAAGTAGATAGTAAGTACTTCCCAGGTGGCCCCATGGTAAAGAATCCACCTGCCAATGTAGGAAACACAGGTTCAGTTCCTGGGTCAGGAAGATCCCCTGGAGAAGGAAATGGCAACCCAGTCCAGTATTCTTGCCTGAAAAATACCATGGACAGAGCCTGGTAGGCTACAGTCCATGGCATCACAAAAGAGTCAGACAGGACTTAGCGACTAAACAACAGTAGTAAGTAAAACTAAAAATAATGCCTATCATTTTTTTTGAAACTAACTCTATGACAGGTGTCGCATTAAGTGCCATATGTATACAATAATAATAATGTCTGCCAGCTCAGGTGTTATCATTATTCCCCCTTGTAACTGGGAGACTTAGAGCCAGATTATGTGATTTCAAAAGTCACACCAGTTGTAGTAGAGGATGTTGTATTGAAACCCATGTGGTCAATTATACTCTACAGCCTCCCTCTTACACACTTCAAACCCCACTAATTGCCTTCCTCCTCACTTTATCCTCCTTCTAACCATACAGATAAAAACATCAAGGTGTGGCAAGATAGAGACTTGCCCAAGGTCACTCAATTTCTGGCAGAATTAGAGCTCAGGATCCATGTACTATGATACTCAGTCCAAGGATGCTAAGTGTTGGTCATATACAGGGGGAGAAAAAGAAAGAAAGATGAAGAGGTGAAATGGGATATGAAGTATGAAAGTGGGAAAATGATAAGAGGGAAAAGATAAGTAATATTAAGGTTGAATAAAACTTTAAAAGTATTCATGCAGTGGTAGATGTTGCTGGTGGCTTGCTATCTACCTAGAATACTTGCATCCTATTCAGCTGAACAAAATATTGCTGAGCTCCCACTATTTCTTGTTCTTTCCCAAAGCTAGGCTGTGTTGTTTTTACATCCTCATGAGCCACTGATGATGACCAAGTTGTATGGTCAGGCAGAGAATCATTTAAGAACAGATTATTAAGCAGTGTTCCCTACGGAAACAAACCTTTTCCATATGTGGGCCTTGACTAATGGCAATTAGAGAAACATAAATTTGGATGCTCTTTTCCAGTATATGGCACCTGATAGTCATTGACTGCAAGAGCAGCTCTAACCTCATCTTTGCTTTGAAGCTATGCTTCTTGACTTCGGGGGTCAACTTTGGTGTGAAAAGATGACTCCTCAATTCCTGGGGAGTTAAAGAGTGTGTAACCTTTTCTCCTGTTGCAGTTTATACATGGATAGATAGCCCAAACTGCTTCTTAGAAGTATGTTAGGAAGTAGCCCAGAGTGAAAACTTGTCCAAATAGTTGACAAAAATATTGTACATCCTTCTGATGAGAGAATCTAAATTTAATAAGTTCTGTACACAAGACGTCACTCAAGAGACAAACCTGCATGCCTTCCAGATAATCTTTCTCACAAGCTAGCAGTGATTCCTTTACAGGTCTCTCTAGGCAACCTCTGCAGGCAATAGGTATTAGAGAATAGAATATTTCTCTTGTCAGCAAGATCAGATAAAGCAGTGAGGTGGTGAGAATGGGATAATACAGGCTTAGTCCTATGACTTTTAGATTTTGTAGAGTCTGCCCTCATCCCTTGTGTGGTGTTGAAGGTCTTGTGATCTTTCAAACTCTCTATCTGGAATGTGAGAAACAGGTCATTTTTAGTTTCTCATCCCACAAGTTTATCTGGGGTTCATTTGAAGTTCTCCACATTTTTCTCATCTTTATCTAGATCTATCTCTATAAAATCCAGAGAGTCTTTATATGGCCTGGCTAGGTGGAGGGCAAGGCAGTGTAAGTCAAGGAAGAGATGTTTTCACTCAAGACACATCTTCTTAAAGTCCAGACTAGAGGTTCTCAAGTGGAAACGTGAGAGCTAAATTACCAGCATATGATGAGTAATTTTTAAGTTAAATTTGCCTTTATTCAAAAAAGGGAATGTGTCTTATGTAAATTGGGGTGCCTGTTTGTGTGTTTCTTTTCCTTTCAAAAATCCCAAGTGCTTTCCAGCACTTGACGGGACGTGCCCATTCCAGTCCTTATAGTCCCCACTATTTTCTCTTGTCTCTTCAGCGTGAGCCTGTGTGTCAGTTGCCATATATCATCACTCACACACACCCTGAAAATCTTTTCAGAGTCTAAAAGTATGAGAATCTAAAATTTTGGTTGTAATTTCAATAAAGCTGAATTGTTTATGATTGTGGCCCATGTTCTGCTGAATTTCCATAAGGAATGAAACGATTGGTAAAGAATTGATCAAGTATGGGCAGAGAATGAACAAGTGATGTTAAGCTTATTGTTTATACTTTGACAGGGCTGTGCGATACTCATTGACGAAACACAGTGAAGCAGCAGTTTTAACTCCAAATAGCAGCAATGAAAATCAATAATTGCTAAAATGTCTTTTGATTTTTCTCTTTGATGGGCCAGGGGCTAAGAATGTGTGAGAAATCTCTGAAACTCTATTTCCTAGACATGGGCACGGCTCTTTTCTTCATCTCCTGCAGCTATGTTCCAGTCATCAGTAAGGCCTTTTCTAACCAGCCTATTTAAAATTACAACACTGTTTACTCCTCAGCAATCTCTTTTCCCCTTCTCTGCTTTATTTTTTCTTCAAAACCTATCACCTTTTAAAATAGTAACAATAAAAAGGGTTTTTTTTTGTGTGTGTGTGTGTGTGTATGTTTATTATTCCCCAGTCTTAACTAGGATGTAATTTCTATAAAGGCACAGATTTATGTTTGTTTGGTTCACTCTCATGACCTCCAAGAGTGCCTTAATCTGTATATTTTGAATGGATGGTTGCTGAATGAAGACTCATCATTTGTTGAATGGATAAAGAATGTGTGTGCCTCCATTTCAACTGATAATCTAAACTAATTTTTTTTCAAAGCAGATGTTTCTAAGATTTGAGAGTTGTGAACTATTTAAAAACAAATTAAATCCATTTTTTGCTGAGTTTTTTTTTTAACCATAGTACCTTTCATTGTTTAAGATGACATAAAGGTTACTCAAGGGAGATTGCTCAAGATTTTCCTTCTCTTGTCACATTTTTTAATGTGACATTTTTCCAGAGGACATTTATATAGCCTTTTTGATCAGAGAAAAAAATCCATGAATTATGTATTTCAGTACTTATTATTAATGTTTGAAATTTGTAATATCCGGACTAAGGAGAGACCCTGAAAGCTGTTAACAAAGAAGACATCCACTGTTACTAATTCAGAGTTCTCTGGAATCTCAGTGTTTCTCATAACGGCATACTTTCCTGCTATGTATATACTGGGGCCAAAGAGTGAAATGTCTAAAGTCAGAAAGCATCTAGGAAAATATATCCTGAAATATTATTATAAGCAGAAGTAAGCTAGGTGGAATGAAAAGGAAATGGCACTTTTAAACTTTTATTCCTTCTTAATGCAGAACTTTTGTTATTTTTCTATCAGTTAATTTTGGCATGCATTTATTTTATTTTTATGTGTGTAATGTTACTGAGAACATTGGTTAAGATTTGTTCTGATCTGCAGGACTTTCATTACTATATTTTATCAAACCAGGAGAATATTTAAGATAACATGTGATAATTAATATGAAACCCCTTTAGAGGGGACACTAAGGTGATTTAAAAATTGTCATAACAGTTTTATGAGATATATGTGGAGCAAATAGCTCACTTCAACTTTCTGCATTTAAGTTGAATTTTTATCTCCATTCACTATATGCTGTATTTTAGCTTTTTCGTATGTATTTTCTGTGACCCACATCCCATTGAAGTAGCTGGGCAAATTTGAGAATGTGATAATTTAGGCATAGAATCTTCACAAAGAGATGGCAGGAGGCAGAAAAGAAATGATCGTGGATCTCTCAGCTGTTAGATAAATGCATTTAGGTCTTAGTACAGTAGCTGAAGCTTGAGGAAGATTCTGTTGTGTTTATGGCTTTTTTTTTCCCATTATGCTTACAGAGCAATGAAGAACTCTGGCTTTGAAACCATAAAAGTCAATCACATATTTCATATCATTATAATATTGGGCTCAGTTTCTCTAAGTGCAGTTTCATCACCTGTAAAATGAGTGCTATCAAACATAGCTGTTATACATTTATAATACTTACTTATTTGTCTGTATAAGATCTATATATTTAGTCTTCCCAAACCATTTGAATTAGGTGCTGACTCTGTGGTATTGACCAGGGAAGTTTAGTGACTTAAGACCTCATAACTAGTATTAATAATTGGTAGAGTCTGGCTAAGCCTGAGACGTATTCCAGTACTGCATTCTTCTCATCACGGCCACAGGAATCATTAACATGTGCCTTGTAGGAGCTGTGGCATCCAGGTGATGGAGAAAGAAAGAGCTGGAAGTAATGAGAGACCAAGAGACAATGAAAATAAATGGCAAAGCAAATGAGAGAGAAGGGATAGGTCAGTCGGAGTTTAAAATTTTCTTTTATTAGAATGTTTTCCATTGAGAAATAATTGATATATAACAAGGTATTAGTTTCAAGTGTACAGCATTATTCAATATTTGTGAATATTGTGAAATGATCACTACAGTAGGTATAGTTAACATCCACTGCCAATTTTTTTTTATGATGAGACCTATTAAGATCTATGATCTTAGTAACTTTCAAATATACCATATAGCACCACTAACTATAATTTCCATGCTGAAAATTACATCCCCATGACTTACTTATTTTATAATTGGAAGCCTGTAGCTTTTCTCATTTCTCATTTCTCCTACCTCCCAGTTCTGACAACCAATTTCTGTTGTCTATATCTGTGAGCTCTAATTTTTTTTTATTTTGATTTTTAGATTCCATATATAAATGAGATCACACAGTGTTTGTCTTTTTCTGTCCTACTTCAATTAGCATAAAGCCCTGAAGGTCCATCTGTGGTGTCACAAATGTCGATTTCCTTCTATTTTTATTCCTGAGTAATATTCTGTGTGTGTGTGTGTATGTGTACACACACCTGCACACACACACACACAACTTCTTTATTCATCTGTCCATTGATGGATACTTGGGTTGCTTCCATGTCTTGGCTATTATAAATAATGCTGTGATGGGACTATAGATATCTTTTCGAGTTAGTGTTTTCATTTCTTTGAGATAAATACATAGACATATAATTGCTGGATCAAGGGTAGTTCTATTCTTAATTTTTTAAGGAACTTCCATACTGTTTTCCATGATGACTGCACCAATTTGCCTTCCAACAAACAGTGAAGAAGGGTTCTATTTTCTCTATATCCTTGTCAACACTTGTTATTTCATATCATTTTGATAATAGCTATTCTAACAATCATGAGGTGATAGTTTATTGTGGTTTTGATTGCCATTTCCTTGATAATTAGTGATACTAAATACCTTTTCATGTACCTGTTAGTCATCTTTATGTCTTCTTATATGTCTACTCAGTTCTGCCTATTTTTAAATTGTATTTTTTGTTCTTACTATTGAATTGTATGAGTTCTTTATGTATTTTGAATATTAAACCCTTGTCAGATATATGGCTTGCAAATATTCACTCCATTTTGATAGGCTATCTTTCCATTTTGCTGATGGTTCCCATTGCTGCACAGAAGATTTTTAGTTGATGTAGTCCCACTTGTTTATTTTTGCTTTTGCTTTGGAGTCTAAAGATACTTTATTGATTTGAGTAAAATCAGTAAATTCTAATCATGAAAGTGGAGCTGTCATATTCACATTTTATTTATCCAAATTCATCTATTGTATAAAAAATTAGTATTAGTATAAAAAATCTATAATTACCTATAACTATGAACTTTATGTATTAGCTAATTACTTTATCTTTATTTGGTGCTGACCAGAAAACCAGGACCAATTAAATTCTGTCTTGGAGAGAGAGAGTGCATAGTGTACTCACATAGTGTAGTTTATGGTAATTTAATGGGCTATTAAACATAATTTTTACAACATGCAGTATTCTCCTTTGTACTTATTTTAAAACATAACCTATGTTAGAGACAATTTTACTGTGGTATTAATATAAGCATTTTTCTATGAATTATATTAATTTTGCATAATAAACTCAAATTAATTAGCTTTGTACCAACCCTTAACATTCTGCAAAAAGCTTTAACTAGTACAGAACTGGATTTTTCTTTATGGTGATATGCTTATAAGTTTGTTATTTCCTAGATTGTTCACATTTATATAGTTTAAAATATACTCATATTTTATTCATGTGCATACACATTGTTATAAATGATAGTTACTACTCCCCCAACTCCAGAAACTGCAAGGAACCTGAAATATGCATTCTACATTTATAATGAAAACAACAACACAATATCAACTTAAAAGTGACTTGCCCTGGATTACTCATAAAGCAGAAAAACTTGCCATAGAAATGCTTTGAAAGCCTTGGAAGAAATGTGCCATCAAAATGCAAATATGTTTTCACTTAAAAAGAAAAAAAAATTCTCTCTGGAAACTGGTTTACATAGGATTTGGAGTTAACATTCCAGTTTTTCAACTGATTGAAACCATTGGCTATTTTATTTACCAATGTTCTTTGGACTTAGTACCATCTGCTGTTCATTGTTACAGCATGCAAAATTCCTGGGATTATATATCCTCCAGCAGATTTCTTTGTTATGGTCCATTTTTGTAGGCTGTTGGTTCAACTTTTCTTGGTAGCTCCAGTATTTTTTGCTAAAATCTATGTTTTGGTATAGTTCTTCTATTGCCTGAATTACAAATTCCTAATTTTCAGAAGAAATAACAAAGCATAGGTAAGTTGTAATAGCTTAAATTATTCTGACCTTGTTAACCACATTTAACATTTTGCTTTTGATAACTATATTCATTAATCGTCTTCTCATTTTTACTTCTTCCTTGAACTAAAATCATTTCACTTATGTTGTTACCTAGGGTATTGTTAGGCAGTACCTTACTCCATCAGTTACTTAGCGTTAGTTGCTCAGTCGTGTCTAACTCCTTTCAACCCATGTACTGTAGCCCACCAGGCTCTCTGTCCATGGAATTCTCCAGGCAAGAATACTGGACTGGGTTGCCATTTCCTTCTCTAGGGGATCTTCCTGACCCAGGGATCTAACCTGGGTCTCCTTCATTACACTAAATAAAGTCCTTCCTGATCTGTTGCTTATTGTCATGGGTTGATGGTGTCTCTCCTGTTACCGCTCAAAAAAGACTCATTGGAGTCTTAACTCCCAGTATCTTAGAATGTGACCTTATTTGGAGACAGGTTCATTACAGAGATAATCAAATCTCCAGAGGCTAGGAGAAAGTCCTGGAACAGATTTTTCTTTAGTGCCTGGAGAGGGAGGATAGCCCTGCTGACACATTGATCCCCTATTTCTAGCCTCCAAAACATTGAGAATAAATTTCTAAGTCACTCAGTAAGTAGTGCTTTAGTATGGCAGTCCTAACAAACTAATATTTACTCACTAATCTTATTGCTCATTGTATTTCTTCATGTCCTCTCCTGTGTGCCCAAACTTTCCTGATTATTTGCTTTTTTATTATTTATCATGGGCTGTCCTTCTCACACATCAATATATTCAAAATTTATTGTTGTTTAGTCACTAAGTTGTGTCTGACTCTTTTGCAAACCCATGGACTGTAGCCCACCAGGTTCCTCTGTCCATGGGATTCTCCAGGCGAAAATACTGGTTGCCATTTCATTCCCCAGGGGATCTTCCTGACCTAGGGACTGAACCCACATCTCCTGCCTGACAGGCAGATTCTTTACCACTAAGCTACCTGGGAAGCTATATTCAAAATTTACCTTATATTTAAGGTCCTATATTTCAAATACCAGATTGTTTATGAAAACTTCATAAACAATAAACTTCTCATAAAATTAGGTATGTTTTCTCCTTGATCTCCTTGATGTCCCATTCGGAGATCCTTTGCTTAATCCCAAATGGCTAGCTAGAGATTGTTTTCATCACCATAGTAGATATCTTGGGCCCATGTATTCTGGAAAGGTTTGTTAAATGAGATATTGGGAGAAGACATGAGATATGCACATGGAAACTGATATATACAGGTGGTAAGAAGTCCACATTTATGGTGTAATGAGTGGGAAAGTTCTCCCTATTTAAATGAAGCTCAGTTTTTGGAAATTTCCCCAGAGGCCTGAAGACAGTTTCTTCTTTATTCCACTTATCCTGGCTCTTCCCAGGTAGCAAAACCACTGCAAATCTGTTTTTTTATGTTTTATCCTAGTTCATTTTCTTTTAATACTTTGCCTTTAATATGAGACTTATTTGGGGGTGCAGTAATGACTTAGCGATTAAACCACCACCAGGATCTGATTTATTTTCTCCAAGTCAGTTTTTCCATCTCCATTCAAATATAATGATCTATATCTGTTTGATTGTGCAGTGAGTCTTCTGTTGATTGATTTTGGGGTTTTGTATTATTGTAACTCCTGGTGGCTCAGTAGTAAAGAATATGCCTACAATGCAGGAGACACAGAAGACATGGGTTCCATCCCTGGGTCAGGAAGATCCCATGGAGAAGGAAATGGCAACCTGCTCCAGTATTCGTGCTGGGATATTCCCAAGGACAGAGAAGCCTGGTGGGCTACAGTTGGCCACAAAAGAGTCAGACACGACTGAGCATGCACACAAAAATGCAAAATCTTCATAATAATTTTGAATATTGTGCAAGACACATCCCTTTAATACCTTTGTATGTAAAACACATATTAACTAGATGCTTATTGCTCCAGGTACATTTTAATATATTTGTATTTAACTATAACCTAAAAATTTATTACAGAAAAATACCTTTACAGTGTTTAGTATCACCATTTACTGTGAATTCTTATTCTGTAGCAAAAATTTATAGTTTTATATATACCTAATATGCTTCTTATTGAGATCATTTATAGTTACTTTTATCATTTTGCTCCCATTTAATTAGAATAATGCTTATTTACTTGGGAATATTTCATTTTTATTCAGATTCTTTACTCAAGTAATCTTTCAGTTCTAGTGAGCTTTCAGTCAATTTCCTTGAGTTTTATAAGTAGAGAATTGTTGAAGTAAAAATGGTTTTTATGGAACTTCCCTGGTGGTCCAGTGGTTATTACTTCACCTTCCGGTGCTGAGGGTACCAGTTTGATCCCTGACGAGGAGGTAAGGGGGTTCCCGGTTGGCTCAAGTAGTAAAGAATCTGCCTGCTGACTCAGGAGACACAAGTTCGATCCCTGGGTCAGGAAGATCCCCTGGCAGAGGAAATGGCAATCGCCTCCAGTATTCTTGCCTGGAAAATTCCCGTGGACAGAGAAGCCTGGTGGGCTGCATGTAGGGAGTGAAGATCCCACAAGTCTCATGGCTGAAACACCAAAACATAATAGAAGCAATATCAATATTGTAACAAATTCAATAAAGACTTTAAGCACACCTGCAAAAAAAAAAAAGACTTTAAAAATGGCTTTTCTTATTTTTACATTTTCTTAAATCCTTTTTTTTTTTTTAGTATATGTGCTACCGAAGTGGGCACTACATATCGATTTTTAAATAGCCAATTGATTTCTTTTTTGTGGTAACATTGGCTTATAACATGTATGTTTCATGTGTAGAACTTTATATTTCCACTTCTGTATAGACTAAAGTGTGCTACCTGATAAAAGTTTAGTTTTCATTCATAAACATGAAATTGACTCCTTTTACCCATTTCACTCTCTTCCCACATTCCTTGCACTGTGATAACCACTACTTTATTCTCTGTACTTATTTGTTTCAGTCTTGTTTTATTTTTATGTTCCACATATGAGTGAAATTATATGGTATTTGTCTGCCTTCATCTAACTTATTTCACTTAGCATAATATGATCAAGGTCCACAAATGTCACAAATGGCAAAATTTTATTTTTCATAGCTGAGTTGTATTGCTGTGTGTCTGTGTGTACAACATCTTATCCATTCATTGGATTGCTTTCATATCTTGGCTGTTGTAAGTAATGCTGCAATTCACATAAGAGTGTATGTATCTATTTGAATTTTTTTTTTTTTTTGTATTCTTCAGATAAATACCCAGAAGTGGAACAGCTGAAACATATATAAGTTCCATTCTTAATTTTTTGAGGAATCTCCATACTGTTCTAATCAATTACAATAAGAAGCAAATCAGTACACCTATGTTTTCTGACTTGTTTCTTATTGTAATTTATTAGAACTTACAGAAAAAACAAACAAAGATCAGAATAGGAATCCTTACTAATTTCTGTTTGAATGGAAATTTCTATTAACTGTTGCATTAAGCACCAGTAAGTATCAGCTGTCTTTTTCACCATCTCACGAAATTATTATGAAGTAATTTTCTTTTTATCAATAAGTTCTTTTGGCTTTTCACATTTGGGTCAATTTTAGTAATTTATATTAGGATAGAAAAAATCAGTTTTTCTATCCTCACTGTAATTTCTAATTTTAATCATAGAACTTATTGTAATCAAATAATTCTATTTTATAGATTTATTATAATCAAATAATTTAATTAATCTTTAATTAAATAGAAATTTGTTTCTAGATATGTTTCTACATATCTAAAACTGTATAAATATATATTACTACTTCTGTTGCTTAATAGATTTATATGTTTTTTTAATTTTATTTTATATTTTTGAAGTGTGAAAGTCACTCAGTCACGTTTGACTCTTTGCCACTCAGTGGCCTATACAGTCCATGGAATTCTCCAGGTCAGAACACTGGAGTGGGTAGTTTATCACTTCTCCAGGGGATGTTCCTAACCCAGGTCTCCCACATTGCAGGCAGATTCTTTACCAGCTGAGCCATGAGGGAAGCCCAAGAATACTGGAGTGGGTACTCTACCCACAGTGGATCTTCCTGACACAGGAACTGAACTTCGGTCTCCTGCATTGCAGGTAGATTCTTTACCAGCTGAGCTGCTAGGGAAGCCCTTTATGATTTTATCCTTATATATATCCTTACATATTGCTATTTATGTTAATTAATAGATATACATTTTAATTTTTTTAATGCTTTTATCCTTATATTTTTTTCTTCCTAAATTCTTTGCATTTTATTATTAAAAACCTTTTTTCATTGAGATATAATTGACATGTAACAATATATTAATTTCATATGTATAAAAAGTGATTTGCTACTTGTATATGTTGCAAAATGATAACACAGTAAGTCTAGATAACATGCATCATCATCTATTCTCTTAGCAACTTTCTTATGTACATTAACTATAGTCATACTGTACATTACATACTCATGACATGTATTCTATAACTGTAAGTTGTACCCTTTGACCACCTTTACCCATTTTGTCTATCCTCCCAACCTCTGGCACCACCAATGTTTCCTCTGTATTTATGAGCTCCAGTTTTATTTGATTGTTTTAGATTCCACATATAAGTGAGATCATATGGTATTTGTATTTTTTTCTTCTTATTTCACTTAACATAAGTCCCTCAAAGTCCATCCATGTTGTCACAAATGGCAAAATTTCCTTCTTTTCTTGGCTGAATAATATTCCATTGCTTATACATACATATAAAATGCCTTTATCCATTCATCTGTCTGTGGCCACTTAGGGTAATTCCATGTCTTGGCTATTGTAAATAATGCTGCAGTGAACATGGATGAATGGATACTTTTTCTAGGAAGTAATTCTGTTCCCTTCAGATAAATACCCAGAAGTGGAATAGCTGCATCATATGGTAGTTCTATTTTTAATTTTTTTTAAAAAAATTCTGTTTTTCATAGTAACTACACCAATTTACATTCCCAGAAACAGGACACAGGCATTGCCCTTTCTCTGCATCGTTGGCAACACTTGTTATTTCTTATCTTTTCAGTAATATCCATTCTAACAGGTATAAGATGCAGTCTCATTGTGGTTTTGATTTGCAGTTCTCTGATGATTAGCAATGTTGAATACCTTTACATGTATCTGTTGGCCATAAATACACTTTCTTTGGAAAAATACCTTAATCATATCCTCTACCCATTTTTACATCAATATTTTCTGTGGTTTTGTTTGTTTGTTCTACTGTTGAATGAGTTTTTTAAAACACATTTTGGATATTAACCCACTATCAAATATATGATTTGCAAATATTTTTATCCCTTTCAATATGTTGCCTTTTCACTTTGTGGGTGGTTTCTTTTGTTGTATAGAGCCTTTTAATTTGATATAGTCCCAGATGTTGTTCATTTTTCTTGCCTTTATTTTTGGTGTCAAATAGAAAAAGTTGTTGCTAAAGCCAGTCAGATAGCTTATCACCTTAGTTTTCTTCTAGTTTTATGATTTCAGGTCATTGTTCAAGTCTTTAATTCATTTTTAGCTAGTTTTTGTTTGTGGTATAAGATAATGCTCTAGTTTCATTCTTTTGCATATGACTGGTTCTCAACACCTTTTATTGAGACTGTCCATTTAACATTTTATATTCGAAGCTATGTTGTCATAAATTAATGACTAATTTGTGGATTTATTTCCTGGGCTGTCTGTCCTGTTCTATTGATCACTGTCTCTATTTTAATGCCAATGCAATACTGTTTTGATTACCGTAGCTTTGTAATATGGTTTTAAATCAGAAAGTGTGATGACCCCAGCTTTATTCTTCTTTCTCAAGATTGTTTTTGCTAATCAGGGTGTTTTGTGGTTCCATACAACTTTTAGGTTGTTTTCTTCTACTTTTTTGAACAATGTCATTGAAGTTTTGATGGGAATTACATAAAATTGTAGGTTAGTTTGGGCAGTATGAATGTTTTAACAATATTAATTCTCCTAATCCATGAACATGAAATATCTTTTCATTTTTTTTCTTCAATTTCTTTCATCAAGGCCTTAAAGTTTTCTGTGTACATGTCTTTCACCATCTTGGTTACATTTCTTCCTTGTTTTTTTGATGCAATTGTGAATAGGATTGTTTTCTTAATTTCTCTTTTTAATAGTTTGTTATTAGTGTGAAGAAGTGCAACAGAGTTTTGTATACTGATGTTGTATGCAGCAACTTTACTGAATTCTTTTATTATAATATAAATTTTTGGTAGAGTTTCAGATTTTTTTAATATATTATATATATCATTGGCAAACAGTGGCAATTTTACTTCTTCCTTTTCAATTTGGATATCTTTTATTTTGCATATTTATTTATCCTAATTGCTCTGTCTAGGACTTCCAATAGTATGTTGAATAAGTGGCAAGAGTAGGCATCCTTGTCTTGTTCCTAATCTTAGAGATAAAACTTTCAGGTTTTCACCATTGTGTATGATGTTAGCTGTGGGCTTATTATACATGGCTTTAATATGTTGAGGTGCATTATCTCTATACCCACTTTGTTGAGAGCTGTTATTATAAATGGATGTTGAATTTTGTTAGATGCTTTTTATGCATCTGATGGACAATCATGATTCTTTCTTCAAGTTGTTAATTTGCATCATATTAACTGATTTGCTGATGTTGAACCATCTTTGAATCCCTTGAATAAATCCCATTTGATCACGGTGTAGGATGCTTTTAACATATTATTGAATTCAGTTTGTTAATATTTTTTTGAGGAGCTTTGCATCTATGTTCATCAGAGATATTTGTCTATAATTTTCTTGTGGCATCCTTAACTGGTTTTGGTATCAGAGTAATGTTGATTTTGTAAAGTGAATTCCAGAGTGTTCCCTCCTCTTCTGTTGAGAAAGGCTGGTGGTAATTCTTCTTTAAATGTTTGGTAGAATTTGCCAGTAAAGTCATCCACTTCTGGACTTTTGTTTGTTGGGTGATTTTATGATTTGATTTCCTTAGCAGTAGTAAATCTGTTCAGATATTAAATTTGTACATGCTTCAGTCATAGTGGATTGTGTGTTTCTAGGAATTTTCCAATTTCTTCTAGCTCATCCAATTTGTTGGTATATAGTTGTTCACAGTAGTTTCTTATGATCCTTGGTTTCTTTGTATCACTTGCAATGTCTTCTCTTTCAATTCTTATTTTGTTTGAATCCTTTCTCTTGCTCTCTCTCTTTTTTCTCCTTGAGATTAGCTGAAGTTTTGTTAATGTTATTTATCTTGTCAAAAAATCAGCTCTTTATAGCATTGATTCTTTTTTTATTTTAGTCTCTATTTCATATATTTCATTTCTGGTCTTTGTTATTTCTTTTCTTCTACAAGCATATCTCAGGAGATTTTGTGAGTTTGGTTTCAGACCACTGTGATAAAAAGAATATCACAATAAAGTCAGTCACATGAATTTTGGGGTTTCCCAGGGCATACGGAAGTTTTGTTTATACTAGAACTTAGTCTATTAAGTGTTCAATAGCATTATGTCTAACAAAAACAAAGTATATATCTTAAATAAAAATACTTTATTGGTAAAAATTTTTAACGTCATCTGAGCCTTCAGCAGGCAATAATCTTTTGCTGGTAGGGGTTTAAAATACTGTGAGAATTACCAAAATGTGACAGAGAGACACAAAGTAAAGAAATACTTTTAAGAAAATGGCACCAGATATACCTGCTTAGGGCAAAATTGCCACAAATCTTTAAATAATAAAAAACACAATACCCATGAAGTTCAATAAAGTGAAGCTAAATAAAATGAGCTGTGCCTATACTACCTTTGGGCTTTAATTGTTGTTTTTCTAGTTCCTCGAAGTATAAATTTAAGTTGCTTATTTCAGATTTTTCTTGTTCCTGGATCTAGGCATTATCCCAGGAATTTTCATCTTAGAATGGCTTTGACGCATCTCATAAGTTCTGGTATGTTGCATTTATATTTTCATTTGTTCCAAGGTTTTTAAAATTTCTCTTTTGATTTCTTCTTTGACCTTTTATTTAGTAGCATGTTTAATCTCCATGTATTTATAAATATTCTGCTTTTTTTTCTTGTGATCGAATTTTTGTTTCATACTAATGTGGCCAAAAGGATGCTTGACTAGGATTTCAGTTTTCTTAAATTTATTAAGACTTCTGTTGTGGCCTAACTTATGATCTCTCCTGGAGAAAGTTCCATGTACCCTTGAGAAGAATGTGTATTCTCTTGCTTTTGTATGAAAGGTTCTAAATATGTCTATTAGTTCTTCTGATCTAACATGTTGTTTAAAGCCAGTGTTACCTCATTGATTTTCGGACTGGATCATCTACCCATTAGTTAAAGTGTGGTGTTAAACTCTCTTACTATTATTGTACTATCTATTTTCCCTTTAAATCTGTTTATATGTGCTTTATATATTTAGATGCTCCTATGTTGGGTCAGAGAAGGCAATGGCAACCCACTCCAGTACTCTTGCCTGGAAAATCCCATGGACAGAGGAGCCTGATGGGCTGCCATGGGGTCACGAAGAGTCGGACACGACTGAGCGACTTCACTTTTCACTTTGATGCATTGGAGAAGGAAATGGCAACCCACTCCAGTGTTCTTGCCTGGAGAATCCCAGGGACGGGGGAGCCTGGTGGGCTGCCGTCTATGGGGTCGCACAGAGTCGGACACGACTGAAGCGACTTAGCAGCAGCAGCAGCATGTTGGGTAGGCTTCCCAGGTGGCACTTGTGGTAAAGAACCTATCTGCCAATGCAGAAGACATGAGATGCAGGTTCAATCCCTGCATTTATAATCCCAGAAATATACCCTGGAGGAGCACATGGCAACCACTCCAATATTCTTGCCGGGAGAGGAGCCTGGCAGGCTATAGGCCATAAGGCAGTGAAGAGTCGGCATAATTTATAAATGTTATATCCCCTTCTTGAACTGAGCCCTTTATCATCATGTAATGACCTTATTTGTATCTTATTAGAGTCTTTATCTTAAAGTCTATTTTGTCTAATACAAGTATGCTGCCCAGATTTCTATTGGTTTCCATTTGCATGGAATACCTCGTCCTATACCTTTATTTTTAGTCTGTGTGTGTCCCTATATCTAAGATCCTCTGTAGGCATCATATAGATGGTTCCTGATTTTTATCCATTTAGCTACTCTATGTCCTTTGATTTGAAATTTTAGTTCATTTACAGTTTGCAATTATTGATATGTATGTACTTATTGCCATTTGTTAAGATTTCTGACTTTTGTAGTTTCTCTTTCTTCTCTAGCTCTATTCCTTTTGATACTGCTGCTTGAGAGTGGTGTTCCTAGCATACTTTTTTTGTGTATATACTATAGATTTTTGCCTTATGGTTATCATGAGGCTCACATAAAACAACTTATAACAGCCTATTTTAAGTTAATAGCAACTTAAGTTGGAAAGCATCCCAAAGCTCTATATATTTACCCCCACACACATTTTGTTTTTAATGTCTTAATTTATGTATTTTTATATTGTGTATCATTAACTAATCATTATAGTTATAGTTGTATATACTACTTTTGTCTGTTAACCTTCATACTAGCAATATAAGTGATTAATGTGCTACTTTACAACATGAGATTATTCTAAATTATTCTGAATTTTACTATATATTTACCATTATCAGTGAGATTTATACTTTCATGTATTTTGCTTTAGTAAGCATGTTTCATTTCTGCTTAAAAAATTCCCCTTAACATTTCTTGTAAGGCTGGTCTAGTGCTTTAGCTTTTGCTTGTCTGGAAAACTCTCTCCTTCAATACTTCATGACAAATTTATTCTTTTTATAGGCAGTTATGTGTAAGTCTTTTGTTTCATTTCTTTTTGGTAGTTAATGAAATTTGGGATACAAACTTACTTTTACTATACCTTGGTCAATCTATGCCATTTGATGTGTAGTATTTTTATTATTTTATAAATTGTTTTCAGCTGTTTCAGATTTTCTCTTTGTTTTTCTGGTCAGAAAATTAATTTTTAGTTCCCGTGGTTGGGATATGCTTTATTTTATTGTGTTTTACTGTTTACCTTTTTTACATTATGGAGAATTATAGATTTTAAGGTTTTATTTAAGGTTGAAGAGATGATCAATTTTAGCAAATGTCCCTTGACAAAATATGAAAGTCTTTCTTTCCTTTGCAGGGTGGAAAGTTAGTTTTCTCTCTTTATTTAACTTTATTTATCTGAGCAAAAACCTTATACTTTTTTCTCTTCTTGTTTGCATACTTGCTCTGTTAAAGGCTGAAAATTGTCTGTTAAGATCTCTCTCTATAATATTTTCAGTAATTTGTGCTTTTTGTTTGTTTGTGTATGTCTATCTGAACTTCAGAGGCAAAGTACTGAGTAAATCACACACCTGAATACACAATGCAGGATCACTGATGGTTCTGTAAGGCCTTATGCTCTTTTTTTGATTTATACATTTATTCCTTTTAATCCTCATTTTCTATTCCACCTGTCCCCCTCTTTCATCCCAAACTCAATTCTATCTAGTTTTGCAGATATCCTTTGGTTTGTATATATGCTTATGAAACATGTATTGTTTTATGTGCATTGTTATTTTTAATTTTTTATAAATGGTAATGTAAATTACATCACTTGTTTATCACTTTTCATAAAATATTGTGCTTATATGACAGTTTTGCTGTATATGCTGCTTTTAAAGTAGGCTTGGTTCTCAATAGTAGTATGTATCTACCATGTTTATTTCACTTATTTTCTCAACAATGGGCACCCAGGTCACATTCAACTCCCTGAAATAAGTTGGCATAAATTTCCTTATATATTTCCCCTTATGGACTTCTTTAGGTTATAGAGGCAAGAGAAGGGTGCCCAGATGGAAGGATATCAATATACTTAATTTAACAGATTTCTCAGAAGATTTACACAGTCTGCACTTGCATCAGCAAAGTATGAAGATCCTCAGGTCTCTAATCCCAGCCATTTGGCCTTAGCCAGCTTTATAATTTTTGACAGTCTGAAGAGTATAAAAATGACATCTCATTTTAATTTATTTCTGATTATTATGTGCTCTGAGCATATATTTAAAAGTTGAGATCTTTTAAATTTCACTTTCTATATGTTGTTTGCTTTTACCTTTTGCCTATTTGGTATTGCTATTCTTTTGTCTCGTTCATTTGTAAAGCTTCTTTTATAGTCTAGACAGCTGCTGCTGCTGCTAAGTCGCTTCAGTCCTGTCCGACTCTGTGCGACCCCATAGACGGCAGCCCACCAGGCTCCGCTGTCCCTGGAATTTTCCAGGCGAGAACACTTAGGGGTCAGCAAATTTTGGTCTCTGGCCTAAATATGACTTTCTGCCTATTTTCATACAGCCAACATGCTAAGAATGAAGTTTACATTTTTAAATGACAGGGTAAAAATGAAGGGAATAATAATATTTTGTGACACATGAAAATTATATAAAATCAAAAATTTTAGTGTGGTAAATAAAGTTGTATTGAGCATAGCCATGCTCATTCATTTATGTATTGTATATTGCTGACTTTATGCTACAATGACTGTGTTTAGAGTTTAGTTCCAACAGAGATTATATGACTCACAAAGCCTAAAATATTTACTAGCTTATCCCTTTATGGAAAAAGTTTGCTGACCTCTCATCTGAGGGAGTCTCTGATTGATTTCAGACATTTTCAATTTTGCCATCATGTTTTCTAGTCAAGAGCCATTATTTTGCTATAATCAACTTAATCAGTTTAAAAGCTTTTTCTGATATTCCATGCTTTTAAGATTACGTTTAAAAAGTTCATTTCCACTCCATTATCACAAAGATATTTTCTCACATTAGCTATAATTAGTTTTGTGATTTAACTTTTACATGTAGATATTTTATAAACCATGAGTCCATCTTTGCAAATGAATTTTTCTCTGTATAGGGAACCAACTTTCCCCAAACCATCTAAAAAATTACCTGTTCCTTCTTTTTTATACGTTAATGTATGGTGCCATCTTTATCATGTATTACGTTCCTGCAGGCTCATGGGTCTGTTTCCATGCTTTCTCTTTTGATCCAGCCGTCCCTTTGTCTATTTACTGGTTATTATAATGATTGGAAAGGTAAGTGGTCACCTTTTTTTTTTTTTTTTAATGTAGGTCAACTTAATTATTTCCTCACTTCAATTTGTTAATGTAAATTTTAGAATATGTTTGATTTTTAAATATTCCAAATGGAATTTTTTAATGCAGTTTATAGATTAAATTGGGGATATCTTTATAATGTTAAGTGGACTTGTCCACAGCACAGAATATACTCCATTTATCCAGGTAATTATTACATACTTTAGTGAAGCTTAACATTTGAAAACATGAAATTTTGTGTGATCTTGATAAAGGTAATTCCCAGTTACCTTAAATTGTTGTTGCTATTGGAAAGATACATTTTCTTATATTTTGTTGGTTGGTTTTTGCTGTTACAGAAAATGGCATTGGTTTTTGTATATTGATTTTGTCTCTGGCAACACTGTTATACTCTCTTATTTTATTGTTTTTTAATTTAGTTGGTTTGTCTAGGTAGATGATGGTGTTATCTGCAAACAACAACATTTTTATATTCTTTGCTTCCACCTTGGTTTCTCCTCATTATCATTGTTTTTGCTGCTGCTATTATTATAACACTTTATAGTATTGGCCAGGATAGTACAATAGTGTTGCCGGAGACAAAATCAATGTACAAAAACCAATGGCATTTTCTGATCCTATATTAAATGACACTGTTGTTGGTGGACATCTATGTTGTTTAAAATGGAGTAACTTTTAACTTTCTTGTGGCTCAGCTGGTAAAGACTCCACCTGCAATGTAGGAGACCTGGGTTCAATACCTGAGTTAGTTGGGAAGATCGCCTGGAGAAGGGAAAGGCTACCCATTCCAGTTTTCTGGCCTGGAGAATTCCATTGACTGTATGGTCCATGGGGTCACAAAGAGTTGGACACAACTGAGCAACTTTCACTCACTTCCAGTAAGTGTACTGTTTATCATAGTTGGGTTTTGTATACGTGGGGTGGTGGTGGGGGGAGTGTGAATATAAACTTTAGCAAGTTAGGGTGATTTCCTTCCATCCTAGTTTGTGATTTTGTTCTAATTTGGAAGCTTTTCAGAAATTTGTTGTCTTTATTGAGGCAATCAGATTATTTCACTCCTTTTTATGTGGCAAAATATATTGTCATTTTTTATGAGATATATTCACATATCATAAAATTTACTTTTAAAGTATATAGTTGGGTGATTTTTAGTATATCTATATATCTGTGAGGGATTCCCAGGTGGTAGTAGTGGTAAAGAATCTGCCTGCCAATGCAAGAGACCTGTGTTTGATCCCTGGGTTGGGAAGATCCCTTGGAGGAGGGTGCGGGAACCCACTCCAGTATTCTTGTCTGGAGAATCCCATGGACAGAGGAGCCTGGCTGTCTACAGTCCATAGTGTTACACCAAGTTGGACATGTCTGAAGCGACTTAGCACACACTCATATATCTGTGAAATTACTACTTCAATCTAATTCTAAAACATTTTAATCACTCCCAAAGGAAACTCTGTGACCTAATTTCCTTGTGCCCTCAGCCCCTGGCAACCATAAAGCTGCTTTCTCCACCTCTATGGATTTGCCCATTCTAAACATTTAATGTAAATGAAATCATGCAATGTATTGTTTTACATGTCTGGCTTCTTTCATGTAGCATAGTATCTTCCAACTCTTTTCATGTTGAGTGTATCAGTACTTCATTACTTTTAGAGCTGAATAATATTCTATTGTATGGATATACCGTATTCTGTTTATTTATCAGCTGAGCATTTGGGTTGTTGCTACTTTTTGGCCTTAATGAAGTATTTGGGTACTATAAACATTTGAATACAAGTTTTTATAAAGTTATATGCTTTCATCTTTTTAGATATATACCTATGAGTGGAGTTGCAGAGTTATAAAGTAACTATATTGAACTTCTTAAAGAATTACCAAACTGTTTTTGAAAGCAGCTGCATTTTTTTTTTCATTCCCATCAGCAGTACATGAGAGTTTCCACATCTTCACCTGCACTTACTGTTTAGCCTTTTTTTTTTTTCTTTATTATAATCACCCTAGTAGGTGGACAGTAGTATCTCATTGTGGTTTGACTTGCTTTTCCCTAATAGTTTTTTTTTCTATATCTTCTTTGGAGAAATGTTTAATTTCTTTGCCTATATTTTCATTGGGTTATTTGTCTTGTTAGTGAATTTCAAGTATTCCTGCCAGTCTGGATGCCTTTTATTTTTTCTTCTTGTCTAATTTCTCTTCCTATAGCCTCCGGTACAATATTGAATAAGTGTAGCGAGAGCAGACAGCTTTGTCTTGCTCCTAATTTTAGGAGAAAGGCTTTCAGTATCTCTAAGAATGAAGTTAGCTGTGAATCGTTCACAGATATCCTTTACTTTGTTGAGGAAGCTGTCTTCTATTCCTAGTTTATTGAGTGTTTTTTATAATAAAGCGTATTGGATTTTGTCAAGTACCTTTTTGCATCTGTTGTGATAATATTTTTAATCTTTTATTTTATTAGTATGGTGTATTAATATTCATATATTGAGCCAACTTTGTATTCTTGGAATGAATTGCAGTTGGTCACAGTATATATTTTATATGTTGCTGGATTTAGTTTGTTAGTATTTATGGAAGATTTTTATGCCTGCAGTCAGAAAATATGTTGGTCTATAGTTTTCTTTTCTTGTAATATCTGATTTTGGATTCAGGCTAATATTGACCTCATAGAATGAGTTGGAACATGTTCCTTTTCTATTTTTTGAAAGCGTTTGAGAAAGTTTGGTGTTAAATTTTCCTTTAACATTTGGTAGAATTAGTGACTGAATTATCTCTTCTGGGATTTTCTTTGTGGGAATTTTTTTATTATTCAATTTCTTGTTGTAAGTGTATTCAAACTTTCTATTTTTCTTTTAATCAGTTTGGGTAGTTTGTGTCTTTCTAGGAACTTTTCCATTTCGTCCAAGATATATAATTTGTTGGCATACATTGGTAATGGTATTACCTTATGACCTTTTTTAATTCTATAAGAGCAGTAATTACTTATCTTCTTTCGTTTCTTATTTTAGTGATTTGAGTATTCTCTCGTTTTTTTGGTCCGTGCAGATAAATAGGGGGATGGGTGGAATGAACTGGGAGCCTGAGACTGACATATATATGCTCCTATATATAAAATCAATAACTAATGAGAACCTGCTCTACAGCACAGGGGACTCCCCTTGGTGCTCTGTGGAGACATCAAGAGAAGGATATCCAAAAAAAGAGGAGATCTACGTGTACATATGGCTGATTCAGTTTGCTGTGTAGCGGAAACTGACGCAGTAGTATAAAGCAACTATACTTCAACTCTGATAAAAAGAGATATTTTCAATAAATAAGTTAGAGAATGATTTATATTGTATGATAACATATGTTTAAAGTTTATGTACATACATATGGTCTATAGCTATCTGTAAATGTAGACTTAGGTATGCAAATCTGGGATGAGAAGGATATATAGCACGTTCATGATAGTGGTTTCACAGAGGAGGGAAGGAGATGTGATTTCACGGCCATCAGTTGGTCTGTAACTATATTTAATGTTTGGTTTTCTGAAAAAAGAAATAATAACCAAAGAAAATATGCTATAATGTTAATATTTATTATTTCTGAATTTGGGCACATGGTTTTTTATTACATTAGTCTGATTTTTTCATATGTTTGAAATATTTTATAAGGAAAATATTTTTAAGAATCTCATCAGAGTGGAACAACATGCTGACAATAACAAGATAAAAATTAGGAAAGATAAGTTACAAAAAAAATTCTAACTTTAAATCAAAGAGAAACCCCACCAATTGGATATATACACAGTAGGGGGGCATGTGGGTTAAAAGAAGAATTTATTTCAATATCTATGATTTGATTGATTACAGTTTTATGTATCGATACTACTAAAGCCTGCCAACAAATCTAATTTGTTCTAAAGCTGAACAGTATGAGTGAAATGTCGGAAACAGAAAAATGATAGCACTATTCAACTTTTTTCAGCCAAAGCTTATGTTGCTCAGTTTTATAGAAACTGGAAGCTGTTTTACAGAGAGAGTGACCAGAATGGTGAGAGGAACTCTGAGCTGTGTCATGAGCCTGGCTTAGAGAGGACAATGTTCAGGATGGATATGATGACCATCATTGCTGTCTTGTAGAAGTAGAATTTGCCTAGTTTGCTGTGGCCCGAAGGGTAGAACTAGAGCCAAGAAATTGCAAGTAGATGATTACATACGTTACGTTTCACCTCAAATAAACAGCTTTCTAGTTGGACTGGCCAAATACGACATTCCTCACCATTAAAATTGCTTAAGCAAAGACCCTGATTATTTGGTTGTGAATTGTTGGTTGTTGGCTGGACTAGAACAGTCATTCCCGAAACTGGAGTTTCATGGACCAGTAAAACTTCAAATGAATAATTGGCAAGCCAACAAAAAGTTTCCAACCTACTATCTTGCTAAGGAAGATGGTTACAGAGAGACAAAAAATATATACCAACCCTATTTTCACCATTACTTACCAAAGTTAATGTGATACATTATACCAGAACATTTTTTTCTTTTAAAGAAAAAAAAAAATTAACATTTGTACTGATATTTTTTAAGAGTGTGTGTGTGTGTATAATGTTTTAAAATAGAAGAAAACATAAACCTATTTTTGGTTTTTGTTATATGCTATGTAAATCATTTCCTTGATTAAATATATCAATTTGGGAATTCATACATATAATTGTATGCTATGAAGTGGAATTTATGTATCCAAACTGTTTTTGAAATTTATTTTTTGTTTATAGTCATTGTCAAACATACTACTTGGCCTTGAGGTAGAAGTAAATTCCAAATGTCATTTCTTTTCATTTAGAATATTCTTTGCGGGCTGGAAAAGCCAAATAACATCAGCAAATATAGTTCTATCTTCCCTTTGAGCCTTTCTGAAAGCCAGGTCTGCTAGAAGGAAGGAGCAGGGCGGTGGTTTCCAAATAACTGCTTACAAAGAGGACCACACAGCTTAGAAATAAGGACAGAAGTCCCACCAATTGAATGCATCCATAGAACATGGCTCCACATGGCTGCTTACAATAAGGATCTCCAAGATCAGAAATCAGTAAGATTGTGCTTCCTCACAGACTGGGCTGATCCAGCGGATTCTGATCTACCACAGCGTTTCTTATTCTATGCACTTAAGAGTTTGGGCCCTAATTCTTTCTTGTCAAGGACTGTTCTGTGCCATGTAGGGTTTTACGGCATTCCTAGCCTCTCTTTATTAGATGCCGCAAATTACTTCCCCTACTCTAGTTGTGACCATCAAGAATGTCGCTAGACGTGCCAAGTGTTCCTTTGGGACCAAATTGCTCCCTGTTGAGAACCATGTATCTAAAAGAGGGTTTCTGATAGTAATACTAGATTCACTCACTCTTTTTTTATGATCTTTAAGCATAAATTAAAATAAAAAAGGGCACGAGAGTGGGCAGTTCTCTAGGCTCCTATTTAGTCAGAGATATTTCTTCTTTTGGACGTGGTTAAAAATATCTGGGAACAAGTTTCATCTGCGTTTCAGTGTAGAGAAACTGGTGAACCTTTAAATACCATTGGTGCCCTTTTTGTATTCATCAGTCTTGATGAAGACTGTGACCCTTTTATCATGCTGTTTCTTCTTTTTAAAAAATTACCTTGGAGTATTTGAGAAAGCATTTTTAAAGATGTGTAGTCTGACCATTACATTTCCATCATACTCCAAGAGCCATAAAAAAGTTAACTTCATTATTCGGGGAAAATCCCTACTTATGTAGGCAAGTTTCCCTCAAACACATACATATGGCTTCTCTTATTCTGGGTTTGGCTTGCTGCCTGAATCAAAAGTAGGAACTGATCTGTATTTGCCTTTGAGAAAGGGATCTGTGACCTGACTTTTGTTTTCCAGTGCTATTGAGCCATACACTGTGCAGCTGTAAATAGTCTTTCTTCCTCATCCTAATGGAAAATTATACTTGGCAGAAATAGTGTGAATCGCTTTACACAAGGCACCATTGGAACTTGTGAAAACAGCAAAAGGAATGAAGTACTATACCAATTAAAGGAGCATTTTCAGGGGTTTATTTAATTATGGAGAATAAAGAATGCAGAGGTAGGAGCAAAGCATCATTTGCAAGAAGATATTTAGTGCTAGAGTAAGGAGTTCATAAAATAAATTTCATACAGGTTGAAATACATCTCAGTTTCTTGACAGTGCTGTGTATGTTGTCTGGATCCTATGCTTTCCAGAACCTGGACTTTTGTTTGTGCTCAGAACCTCATTTATCTCAATAGGAGAAAGAAATTCAAGTTAAGATGGACGAACTTTCAATGATCTGCTCTATGAAGGTATGTCACAAAGGTAGAGCTAGTAGCCCAATAGTTCTAAGATTTCCTAATCCCATGCATTGGAAATCATTCAGTTCAGTTCAGTTCAGTTGCTTAGTCGTGTCTGACTCTTTGCGACCCCATGGACTGCAGCACGCCAGGCCTACCTGTCCATCACCAATTTCCGGAGTTTACTCAAACTCATATTTCATTGAATTGGTGATGCCATCCAACCATCTCATCCTCTGTCATCCCCTTCTCCTCCTTCCTTCAATCTTTCCCAGCATCAGGGTCTTTTCAAATGAGTCAGCTATTTGCATCAGGTGGCCAAAGTATTGGAGTTTTAGCTTCAACATCAGTCCTTCCAATGAACACTCAGGACTGATTTCCTTTAGGATGGACTGGCTGTATCTCCTTGCAGTCCAAGGGACTCTCAAGAGTCTTCTCCAACACCACAGTTTAAAAACATCAATTCTTTGGTGCTCAGCTTTCTTTATAGTCCAACTCTCACATCCACGTGTGACTACTAGAAAAACCATAGCCTTGACTAGACAGACCTTTGTTGTCAAAGTAATGTCTCTGCTTTTTTTTTTTTTTTTTTTTATGTCTCTGCTTTTTAATATGCTGTCTAGGTTGGTTATAACTTTCCTTCCAAGGAGTAAGCATCTGTCAATTTCATGGCTGCAGTCACCATCTGCAGTGATTTTGTAGCCCCCCCAAAATAAAGTCTGTCACTTTTTTCACTGTTTCCCCATCTATTTGCCATGAAATGATGAGACCAGATGCCATGATCTTAGTTTTCTGAATATTGAGCTTTAAGCCAACTTTTTCACTCTCCTTTTTCACTTTCATCAAGAGGCTCTTTAGCTTTTCTTCACTTTCTTCCATAAGGGTGGTGTCATCTGCATATCTGAGGTTGCTGATATTTCTCCCAGCAATCTTGATTCCAGCTTCTGCTTCATCCAGCCAAGCATTTCTCATGATGTACTCTGCATAGAAGTTAAATAAGCAGAGTGACAACATATAGCCTTGACGTACTCCTTTTACTATTTGGAACCAGTCTGTCATTCCATGTCCAGTTCTAACTATTGCTTCTTGACCTGCATAGAGATTTCTCAAGAGGCAGGTCAGGTGGTCTGGTATTCCCATCTCTTGAAGAATTTTCCACAGTTTATTGTGATCCACACAGTCAAAGGCTTTGGCATAGTCAATAAAGCAGAAATAGATGTTTTTCTGGAACTCTCTTGCTTTTTTGATGATCCAGTAGATGTTGACAATTTGATCTCTGGTCCCTCTGCCTTTTCTAAATCCAGCTTGAACTTGTGGAAGTTCATGGTTCATGTATTGTTGAAGCCTGGCTTGGAGAATTTTGAGCATTACTTTGCTAGTATGTGAGATGAGTGCAATTGTGCAGTAGTTTGAGCATTCTTTGGCATTGCCTTTCTTTGGGACTGGAATGAGAACTGACCTTTTCCAGTCCTGTGGCCACTGCTGAGTTTTGCAAATTGCTGGCATGTTGAGTGCAGCACTTTCACAGCATCATCTTTTGGGATTTGAAATAGCTCAACTGGAATCCCATCACCGCCACTAGCTTTGTTCATAGTAATGCTTCCTAAGGCCCACTTGACTTCCCATTCCAGGATGTCTGTCTCTAGGTCTGATCACGCCATCATGATTATCTGGGTTGTGAGGTCTTTTTTGTACAGTTCTTCCGTGTATTCTTGCCACCTCTTCTTAATATCTTCTGCTTCTGTCAGGTCCATACTGTTTCTGTACTATATTGTGCCCGTCTTTGCATGAGATGTTCCCTTGGTATCTTCAATTTTCTTGAAGAGATCTCTAGTCTTTCCCATTCTATTGCTTTCCTCTATTTCTTTGCATTGATCGCTGAGGGAGGCTTTCTTACCTCTCCTTGCTAGTCTTTGGAACTCTGAATTCAAATGGGTATATCTTTCCGTTAACTACTTAGAAAAAATGGAATGAGATAGACTCACTGTGGTGGGAAGTGTTTTTGCTTGTCTTGATAGTGAATGGGGCAAGACTTCTTGTTTTAGATAAAGATATTTCCAGAGGCAAAACAGACACTTGAAAATAACTTTTAATATTTAAAATCTCCCCTGTGGCCTGATTACCTGGTTCATTTTCCTTTGAGGAATTTGAGAGTGAGGAATGCCCTTTCAGGAAGGTCAGTGTCACCACCTGAGTTGTGGGTTGACCAAGCTCTATAATATATTCTCTTATGCCCTTTTCTTAGGAAATTAAATAATTGTCTGTTACTTTCCAACAATAACTGTCTGAATACATGTTCAAGCCTCATTTTGTTGCTTCAGTCACAGTTGTAGGAAATTTCCCAGTTATGACTTACACAAATATATTTGACTTACTTTTTATTACTCTTTTTCTCCCTACTTTTCAGATGTTGAGAATTTAATGATTATTTTCTTGATGTTTCTTTATCAGTAATAGATGAATCCCCTTTCATAAGAATTTACTGTTGGTTTCAGGAGGGTTCTTTGTGTGACACATAAACTGTCTTTCTGCTAAATATGAGGGTTTTTCTTATTACATTCCAGTGAATATCATATATGCAAATTTTATATTTACAGTAACCATACTGTTATTAGATTTTTCCCTTTATTTTTCTCTTAGGTTCTTCTTACGTAAGGATAGAAAGCTTTTCTGCTCTCAAACTGGCCATGTGCCCTTTTGGAGCAAGTATTACTTCAAGATGGGTTTCCTGGGTAGCTCAGTGGTAAAGAATCCACCTGCCAATGCAGGAGATGGGTTATCCCTGGGTCAGGAAGATCCTCTGGAGGAGGAAATGACAACCCACTCCAGTATTCTTGCCCGGGAAATCCCATGGACAGAGGAGCCTGATGGGCTGCGGTCCACAGGGTCACAAAAGAGTTGGATATAACTGAGTGACTAAACAACAGTAGCAACAAATTCCTCCAGGATAGATGGTAACTGATAAACCAACATGCTCATAGCCCCAGGACTGCTTGAGTATCCAAGAACTCAGTGGGAACGTGGCAATAAGAGAGAAAGTGAAGGTAGGCAGGTAGGAAGGGGGAGAACTCTGACCCTGATATCTGTAAAAGTAAGATGCGAGAAAGGAATTCTCTTTCTGGTGACCCTGGGGATTGAGAGTATAAATGGGGAAAGCATACGAGTAAGGCAGTCAGGGATTATTAGCATCTGAGCAAGTCACAAGAAAGGCTTCTCTGCAGAGTTAGTCCCTTGTGCCGTAGCTGACCTAACCTCATACCGTGAGGAATTTGATAGACCGACAAAAGAGCAGATTGCCAGCTTCTTGTATCAACTACTTATGTTAATGTTAGGATGTAAAATGTCCTGGTCTGTGTTAGATATATTCCCAGAAGTGTTGGAAGAGCAGCCAATTTAGAAAAGGCCTATGAAATAATTTCCACAGAAATTCACCTAAGAGAGCTCTGACATGGGTCTCACACCAAGTATCTCAGCTTATTGGTGAGCCGTTCCAGGCTCCTGTGTAATCGTTTCTCCATATCTCCTGCAGTACCTGGATGTGGTCCCTGTTTTGTTGATCACTATACCTCTGGTGTCCTGAACTGTACTAAGCACATAGCAGGCGTACAATAAATATTGTTGAAAGAGACTGATATTCAGAGATCCTAAATGTCTCACTCAAGATTATACAGCTTAATCTAGCAATCATCAAAATCAAGGAAAATTCCAATCTAGATGTATCTGGCTCCAAATTCATGCTTTTTATGTTCACTCATGCATAATGTAATTTAGCTTATCATTTTTAGCAAAGCCAAATTATGTGGTACATTAAAAGATACACAAAAGCTCTGAATAAAGTTATGCAATATTTGATACGACTTTATGAAGCATAATAACATCAACACGGTGAACTCACTATTTAGATTAAAAAGTAGAATGTTATTGACATCACTGAATTTTGGGTGTATTTCTCCAAAATTCCATTCTTCTACTACCATTCCAAAAATAACTGATATATTATTCCCTGTGCATGGGGTCACAAAGAGTTGGACACGACTGAGCGACTGAACTGAAATGATGCATTTTTTAGAGATTTTCCAGGTGGCCCTTGTGGTAAAAACCCACCTGCCAATTCAGTATACTTAAGAGATGTGGGTTCAATCCCTGGGTCAGGAAGATACCCTGGAGGACAGCAAGGCAAACCACTCCAGTATTCTTCCCTGGAGAATCCCATGGACAGATGAGCCTGGTGGGCTACAGACCATTAGATTGCAGAGTCAGACACAACTGAAATGATTCAGCTCACATGCATGTATTTTTTTCTTTTGTAAATATCATATTATTGTGACCTAAAACCAATATAGTGATAATTATTATTTCAAGTTCTGGTTTTTATTTTTATTCAGTTTTTTTTTAATTTAAAATTTTTTATTTTATGTTGGAATATAATTGATTTACAATATTGTGTTAGTTTCAGGTCTATAGCAAAGTGATTCAGTTGTTCATATATATTTATCTATTATTTTTCAGATTATTTTCCCATTTAGGTTATTACAAAATATTGAGTAGGGTTCCCTGTGCTATACAGTAAATCTCGTTGATTATGTTTTACCTGTAGTAATGTATATATGTTAATCCCACTTCCCTTATCCCTACCCCAATTTATCCATTTGGTAACCATAAGTTTGTTTTTGAAGACTGTGTGTCAATTTCTGTTTTTGTAAATAAGTTTATTTGCGTATTTTTTTTGATTCCACGTGTAAGTGATATCATATGATATTTGCTTTTTCCGACTTACTTCATTTAGTATGGCAATCTCTAGGTTCATCCATGTTGCTGTAAATGGGATTATTGCATTCGTTTTTATGGCTGAGTTATATTCCATTGTATATATGTACCACATCTTCTTTATCCATGCCTCTGAAGATGGACATTTAGTTTGCTTCCCTGTCCAGGCTGTTGTAAGTAATGCTGCAATGAACACTGGGGTGCATGTGTCTTTTCTAATTATGATTTTCTCTGGATACATGCCCAGGAGTGGGATTGTGGGATTATATGGTAGCTCTTTTTAGTATTTTAAGGAATCTCCATACTCTTCTCCATAGTGGCTATACCAATTTACATTCCCACCAATAGTGTAGGAGGATTTTCTTTTCTCCACACCCTCTCCAGCATTTAAAGAATTTTGATGATGACCATTCTGACCATGAGGTGGCACCTTATTATAGTTTTGATTTGCATTTCTCTAATACTTAGCAGTGTTGAATATCTTTTCATGTGCCTCTTGGTCATCTGCATGTCTTCTTTGGAGAAATGTCTATTTAGGTCTTCTGCACAGTGTTTGATTGTGTTGTTTGTTTTTTGATATCGAATTGCCTATACTCTTTGTAAATTTTGAAGATTAATCCCTTCTTGGTCTCACTGTTTGCAAATACTTTCTCCCATTCTTTGGGTTGTCTTTTCATTTTGTTTATGGTTTCCTTTGCTGTGTAAAAGCTTTTGAGTTTAATTAGATTCCATTTGTTTTTGTCTTTATTTCCATTACTCTAGGAAACAGGTTGGAAAAGATGCTGCTACACTTTACGTCAAGAGTGTTATGCCTGTGTTTCCTTATAAGAGTTTTATAGTATCTGGTCTTAAATTTAGATTCTAGTTTGAGTTTATTTTTGTCTATGATATTGGAGAATATTCTAATTTCATTTTTTATTTTAGCTTCCAGTTTTCCCAGAACCATTAATTGGAGAGACAATCTTTCTTCCATTGTATCATCTCGCCTCCTTTGTCAAGGATTAAGTGACTTAAAGGCATAGCTTTACTTCTGAGCTCTTTATCCTATTCCATTGATCTATATTTCTGTTTTGTGTGTGTGCATGTGTGTATGTGCAGTATCAAACTGTTTTGATGAGTGTAATTATTATCAAAGCTTATAATTCAACAGTATTGAGAAGTATAGGACAAAATACAGTTATTGGAGGACAATTGCTCTACAATATTGTGTTAGCCTCTGCCACACATACCACAAATCAGCCACAGGTATATATATGTCCCCTCCCTCCTGAAACTCCTCTATACTGCAAATGAATATAGCTTTGTAGTATATTCTGAGGTCAAGGAGCTTCATTCCTCCAGCTCCATTTCTATATCAGATATAGATATAGCCAGATTGCTTTGGCTATTCAGGGTCTTTTGTGTCTCCATACAAATTTTCAGATTTTTTTTTTTTAGTTCTGTGAAAAATGCCACTGGTAATTTGATAGGGATTACATTGAATCTGTAGATTGCTTTGAGTAGTATAGTTATTTTGACAGTCCTATTCTTCCAATGTAAGAATGTGGTATATTTTTCCAACTGTTTGTGTCATCTTCAGTTACTTTCATCAGTTTATAGTTTTTCAAGTACAGGTATTTTGACCACTTAATTAGGTTTATTTCTACACATTTTATTCTTTTTGATGTGTAAGAAAATGGGATTTTTAATTTCTCTTTCTGATTTTCCATTGTTAGTATATAGAAATCCAACAGATTTCTGTGTATTAATTTTGTATCCTGCAACTTTACTGAATTCATCGAAGAGCTCTAGTATTTTTCTGGTAGCCTCTTTAGTATTTTCTATGTATAGTAAGTCATCTGCAAAAAGGGAGAGTTTTACTTCTTTTTGGATCCCTTTTATTAATTTTTCTACTCTGACTGCTGTGGCTAGGACTTCCAAAATTGTGTTGAATAAAAGTGGTGAGAGTGGACACTCTTGTTTTGCTCCTGAACTTAGAGAAAATGCTTTTAGTTTTTCACCATTGAGTATAAAGTTAGCTGTAGGTTTGTCATATTTGGCCTTTATTATGTTGAGGTATGTTCTCTCTGCCCAATTTCTGGAGAGTTTTTATCATAAATGGATGCTGAATTTTGTCAAAAGTTTTTTCTTCATCTGTTGAGATGATCATACGGTTTTTATTCAATATGTTGATGTGATGCATCACACTAATTGATTTATGGATATAAAAAAAATCCTTGCATCCCTGGGATAATGGTGATCATGGTGTATAATCCACTTAGTGTATTATTGATTTGGTTTGCTAGGATTTTGTTGAGAATTTTTTCAACTATATTCATCAGTGATATTGCCCTGTAAGTTTCTTTTTTTTTGTGGTATCTTTTTTTAATTTTGTTATTGGGTAATAGTGACCTAATAGAATGAGTTTGGGAGTATTCCCTTCTCAGCAATTTTTTGGAATAGTTTCAGAAGGATGAGTGTTAACTCTTTTCTCATGTTTGATAGAATTTGCCTGTTAAGCTATCTGGTCCTGAGCTTTTGTTTGTTGGGAGTTTTTAAATCACAATTTCAATTCACTGCTTGTGATTGATCTGTTTATATTTTCTGTTTATTTCTGATCCAGTCCTAGGAAACTGTACCCTTATAAGAATTTTTTCATGTCTTCTAGGTTATTCATCTTATAGGCATATATAGTTGCTTGCATTAACAGTTGTCTTATGTTCCTGTGTATTTCTGTGTTATAAGTTGTAATTTAGCCTGTTTTCATTCCTGACTTATTGATTTGAACCTCCTCTTTTTTCTTGATGAATCTGGCTGACGCTTTATCAATTTTGTTTATCTTTTCAGAGAGCCAGCTTTTACTTTTATCAATCTTTCCTATTTTCTTCACCTCTATTTCACTTATTTCTGTTTTGATATTTATGATTTCTTTCCTTCTATAAACTTTGTGTTTGTTCTTCTTTCTCTAGTTGCTTTACTTGTAAAGTTAGAGTTTGTTTATATGAGATTTGTTTCCAGAGGAAAGTTTGTATTGCTATAAACTTCCCTCTTGTGACTGTTTTTGCTGTGTTCCATAGGTTTTGAATGGTTGTGCTTTTGTTTTCATTCGTGTCTAGGCATTTTTTACTTTCTTCTTTGATATCTTCGGTAATCCACTGGTTGTTTAGTAGCATATTGTTTAGCCTTTATGTATTTGTGTTTTTTTACAGTTTTTTTCTTTTGGTGATTTTTAATTTCATAGTGCTGTGGTTGGAAAAGATGCTTAATATGATTTCAGATTTCTTAAACTTACTGGGGCTTATTTTGTGGCCCAGCATGTGAACCATCCTGGAGAATATTCCATGTGCACTAGATGAATATGTATTCTGCTGCTTGGAATGCTATATAAATACCAATTAAGTACATATGGTCTCTTGTGTCTTTTAAGGCCTGTGTTTCCTTCTTGATTTTCTGTCTGTATGATCTGTCCATTGATGAAAGCAGGGTGTTAAATCCCCCCACTATTTTTGTGTTCCTGTCAATTGCTCCTTTTATGGCTGTTAGCATTTGCCTTATATATTGAGGTGCTCCTATGTTAGGTGCATGTGTATTTTCAATTGCTACATCTTCTTCTTGAATTGATCCCTTGATCATTATGTAGTGTCCTTCTTTGTCTCTTGTAACAGTCTTTATTTTAAAGTTTATTTTGTGTAATATGAGTTACAAGTTACAAGTTCAGTCGCTCAGTTGTGTCCAACTCTTCGTAACCCCATGAACCACAGCATGCCACGCCTTCCTGTTCATCACCAACTCCTGGAGTTTATCCAAACTCATGTCCATTGAGTTAGTGATGCCATCTAACCATCTCATCCTCTGTCGTCCCCTTGTCCTCCTTCCTTCAATCTTTTCCAGCATCAGGGTCTTTTCAAATGAGTCAGCTCTTTGCATCAGGTGGCCAAATATTGGAGTTTCATCTTCAACATCAGTCCTTCCAATGAACACTCAGGACTGATTTCCTTTAGGATGGACTGGCTGCATCTCCTTGCAGTCCAAGGGACTCTCAAGAGTCTTCTCCAACACCACCGTTCAAAAGCATCACTTCTTTGGCTCTCAGCTTTCTTTATAGTCCAACTCTCACATCCACACATGACTACTAGAAAAACCATAGCCTTGACTAGACAGACTTTTGTTGTCAAAGTAATGTCTCTGCTTTTTAATATGCTGTCTAGGTTGGTCATAACTTTCCTTCCAAGGAGTAAGCGTCTTTTAATTTCATGGCTGCGATCACCATCTGCAGTGATTTTGGAGCCCCCCAAAATAAAGTCAGCCACTGTTTCCCCATCTATTTGCCATGAAGTGATGGGACTGGATGCCATGATCTTAGTTTTCAGAATGTTGATCTTTAAACCAATTGGTACTCTAGCTTCTTAAGTTTATTTTGTGTGATATGAGTATTGCTACTCTAGCCTCTTTTGAATTCCATTTGCATGTAATACCCTTTTCCATCCTCTTACTTTCATTGTATATGTCCCTAGGTCTGAAGTGGGTCTTTTGTGTGCAGCATATATATAGGGCTTGTTTTCTTATCCATTCAACCTGTCTGTGTCTGTTGGTTGAAGCATTTAATCCATTTACCCTTAAGATAATTATCAATATGTATGTTCTTACTGACATTTAAAACATTTTGGATTTGCTTTTTAAGTCTTTTTTCTTCCCTTGCTCTTCTTCTCTCCTGTGATCTTGTGATCTGATGTCTAAATTTAGTCTTGTGTTTGGACTCTTTTTTCTTTTGTGTATGTATCTATTTTTCAGTTTGTGGTTACCATAAGGTTTTGATATAGCAATATGTATATAAACAAGATGGTTTAAGTTGCTGGTCTTTTCATTTCAAATGTATGTCTAGTACCCAGCATTTGTGCTCTCCTCTTCTCACAACTGATGGTTTTGATATCATATTTTTATGTGTATGATTTTGTACCTTTACTATATGTTTGCCTTTACCAGTGAGTTTTTCCAATTGTAATTTTTTTTTTTTTCTAGTTGCGGCCTTGTCTTTTCTGCCTAGAGAAGTTCCTGAACCATTTGTTGCAAAGCTGGTCTGGTGGTGCTAAATTCTCTTAGTTTTTGCTTGCCTGTAAATATTTTGATTTCTCTTTCAAATCTGAGTGAGAGCCTTCCTGGATAGTATATTCTTAGTCTTAGGTTTTTCCCTTTCATTACATTTTACATATTATGCAACTCCCTTCTTGCCTGCAGTTTCTGCTAAGAAATCAGCTGAATAACCTATGGGCATTCCCTTGTATGTTATTTGTTGCTTTTAGTATTTTTTATTTGTCTTTATTTTATTGATTTGATTACCATGTGTCTCAGCATGTCCCTCTGGGTTTATCCTGCCTGGGACTCTCTGCTTCCTGGACTTGGATGACTGTTTCCTTTCCCATGTTAGGGAAGTTTTCAGCTATTATTTCTTCAACTATGTTCTCAGGCCCTTTCTCTTTCTCTTCTCCTTCTTGGACCCCTATAGTGTGATTTTGTTGCATTTAATATTGTCCCAGAGGTCTCTTAAATGGTCCTCATTTCTTTTCATTCTTTTTTTATTTTTTATTTTGTTCTGTGGCAGTGATTTCTACCCTGTCTTCCAGCTCACTTATCTGTTCTTTTGCCTCATTTATTTTGCTCTTGATTTCTTCCAGTGTATTTTCATTTCAGTTACTGTTCATCTCTGTTTGTTTGTTCTTTATTTTTTCTAGGTCATTGTTCAACATTTCTTGTATCTTCTTGGTCTGTGCCTGTATTCTCTTTCCTAGATCTTGGAGCATCTTCCCTATCATTACTCTGAATTCTGTTTTGGGTAGATTGCTTGTCTCAACTTCATTTAGTTGTTCTTCTGGGGTTTTGTCTTGCTCCTCCATTTAGAACAGATTTACTGTTTCATTTTGTCTTTCTGTGATTACGATTTCCATTCCACAGACTGCAATGGTGTAGTTCCTCTTGTCTCTGATATCTGCCCACTGGTGGGTGAGGCTGGTTTGGAGATTTGTGGAGGCCTCACGGTGGGAGGGACTGGTGCCTGGAGCAGGGCCTTTTGCCTCTGGTAGGCATGGTGTGTTTAGGGGGAGGCTGTGAGCTCAGGAAGATTTTAGGTAGCCTGTCTGATGACGGGCGGGCTATATTCCTGCTGGTTGTTTGGCCTCAGGCATCCCAGCACTGGAGCCTACAAGCTGTTGGGTGATTCCAGTCTTGGTGCTAAATGTCCCAAACTATTTTCAGACGTGTTTACCACCAGGTTTTATGTCCAAAGAGAGAACTATAGCTGTTTCCTGCTTCTTAAGTGACATACCAACGCCAGCAGGTAGGTGAGGTCCAGGCTTCTATGAAGTCATTGCATTTCCCCTGGCATCTGGTTTACATGAGGCCTTGCTTGTACCTTCCAAGAGTGGTGTTTCTATTCTCCAAAGTCCTTGGAGTTCCTGCAATCAAGCTATGCTGGTTTTCAAAGCTGAATACTCTGGGGGCTTCTCCTCCTGATGTCAGACCTCCAGGTTGGGGAGTCTGACATGGGCCTCAGAAACCACACTCCTGTGGGGGAACCTCTGTGATATAATTATTTTTCAGTTTGTTGGTCATCCACCTGGTGTGTGTAGGATTTTATATCGTCATGAATGCCCCCCTCCTATCATGTTATTGTGATTTCTCTTTTTGTCTTTTGGATGCAGAATATCTTCTCTGGTAGTCTCAGTCTTTCTTCTTCATGGTTGTTCAGCAGTTATTTGTGATTTCGGTATTTTCATGAGAGAAGCTGAGCTCAAGGCTTCCTACTTCACTATCTTGTCTCTAACCTGCCTCCCTTTCCTTCTTAAATAAAATCTTCACATATGTAGCAATATTTAAATAAAAAAAAGCTCTTTATAAACTTTATAGGATATAAGTTAGGTAATTACATAATTATATGTGTATATTATGGTTTATATAAGTTCATAATACATAATTTTCTTCAACTTGCATTTTTGCACTCAACATTGTTTCTATGATTCATCTATCATGTTCTAGTAGCTATAGGTCCCTCTTTTTCACAGCTACTTAATATTGTATTCTTTGTGACTATGTCATAATTTATAAAGTTTCCTTTTGGTCAGTGCTTCTGTTATCTGATTTTTTGTTCTTATTATTGTCATCTATACAATTCTTGTATTTAGCTTCTGGGGCTCATGTGCAGGTTTCTCTAAGTTTTGTTTCTAGGAGTAAAATTCCTCAGTTATAGGTAAGTTCAGGCTTAGATTTACAAAATTACTTTTCAAGTTAGATATTCCGATTATACAGCCCCTAGAGTTGTATACATGTTTACTGTATATATGCTTCCTGGCCAGCAATTAATATCAGAATTTTAAAATATATATAATATAAATAAAATATGTCATCATGACATTAAATTGTGCTTATTTGATTACTAATGAGGTTAAATCATTAGTATTTTTTCTCATTTGAAATACAGGTTTGGTCATTTATTAGGTGGTTTTGATTTGATGGGAGAAGGGTAGTTCTTTTTCTTGTTGCTTCATAAGCATAATTATACTTAGTGGATACTTATTTTTTGGGTCTAACTTCTTCAAATAATTTGTGGTGTATTCTATTTTCTTTATTATGTATTTTGATAAGCAGAAGCTTTTTCTATTAATAGAGTTGAGTTTAGTAATATTTTTTCATTCAAGGTTGATATTTACCCTATTTTGAGATCATAAAATATATCTTCTAAAAGCTTCCCTTTGGAATTTAATATTTGGTCAACTTGAAATTTATAGGTATTATATACAAAAAATATTTTTTTATATGATTAGTATACCTCCTTTCTCCAATGATCAGTAATGTCATCTTTGTCATTACCGAGTTCTATTAAGCATAGGTCTGTTTCTGGACTTTCTAATCTATTGAGTATTTTGTACCATGGCCAGTTGGTCTGGCCAGTTGTGAATTAATATCACACTTTATTCACTGGCATACCTTTATAATAAAGCTTATTATCTGACAGCGTAATTTTTCCCACACTATTCTTCTTCAGTTAGGTTTTACCCATTATTGGGCCTTTACTTTTTCAAGTGAGTCTTAGAGTTAACTTATTTCCTAAAAATCCTGTTAATTTTGATTAAATATATTGTTTCAGAAATCAGTAATTGAGAAGCCAAGCACCACACTTAGAGAGTTGGAGAATTCAGGTTTATTGCGCCGGCGGGCCCAGAGGAGATAACACTCCAAGCTCTGATCCCTGAACAAAGGGGTTATGGAGTTTTTATACACAGACTATAATGGGCAACACTAGTTGCTAACAGGCTGGTTTAAACTAAGGGGTTCTGCACGCGGGAACAGCAGTCAGGATGGGGAGGGGGATGCCTGACCTTGATGCCTGACCTTTACATGGACAGGCATGATTAAGCAGGTTTGCAGGGGCTGGGCAATTGCAAAGAGCAAGACAAGGGTGAGTGAGATAAGCTCCAGTTCCTAGTTTTGTAAGTAAGTCCCCACTTTCCGAGACTATGTGACCTACATAATCCAGACTTTGCAAGGAGCAAGCTGAGTTACAGAGGCAGAACGAGCAGGGGGTTATGTAAACTTTTAACTTTTCCTCTTCAATATAGTGACATTTAAGGAGAACTGACATTTTATGGTATTGAGCTATCCCATCCATGAATTTGGTATATTTATTTTTATATTTCTGTGTTCTATAAATAGCTTTCAATAAAATTTAGTCTTTGTTCCTTGGCTTCTAGCACATCATTTTTTAAAATATATATTTCACTGCATGTTTCATGTTATTAATAAAACATTTTAAGTTATGCTTTCTAAATTTGTAGCTTGTGTATATTAACACATTAATGTTTAAATAATGTTCAAATCAGGCACTTTGGTAAGCAAGATTTGTTATAGTTAGGCACTTTGGTAAGCAAGATTTCTAATATTTTGCTGGTAAATTCTTTAGGATTCTATGTAGACATTCATATCATTTATTCAGTGCAGTTCAGTTGCTCAGTCATGTCCAACTCTTTGTGACCCCATGGACTGCAGTACACCAGGCCTCCCTGTCTATCACCAACTCCTGGAATTTACTCAAACTCATGTCCACTGAGTCACTGATGCCATCCAACCATCTCATTCTCTGTTGTCCCCTTTTCCTCCTGCCTTCAATCTTTCCCGGCATCAGGGTCTTTTCAAATGAGTCAGTTCTTCCAATCAGGTGGCCAAAGTATTAGAGTTTCAGTTTCAGCTTCAGTCCTTCCAATTAATAATCAGGACTGATTTCCTTTAGGTTGGACTGGCAGGATCTCCTTGCAGTCCAAGGGACTCTGAAGAGTCTTCCCCAACACCACAGTTCAAAAGCATCAGTTCTTTGGCACTCAGCTTTCTTCACAGTCCAACTCTCACATCCATACATGACCACTGGAAAAACCATAGCCTTGACTAGATGCACCTTTGCTGGCAAAGTAATGTCTCTGCTTTTTAGTATGCTGTCTAGGTTGGTCATAACTTTCCTTCCAAGGAGCAAGTCTCTTTTAATTTTCTGGCTGCAATCACCATCTGCAGTGATTTTGCAGCTCAAAAAAAATAAAGTCTGCCACTGTTTCCACTGTTTCCCCAACTATTTCCCATGAAGTGATGGGACCAGATGCTGTGATTTTAATTTTCTGAATGTTGAGTTTTAAGCCAACTTTTTCAGTCTCCTCTTTCACTTTCATCAAGAGGCTCTTTAGTTCTTCTTGAATTTCTGCCATAAGGGTGGTGTCATCTGCATATCAGAGGTTATTGATATTTCTTCCGGCAAACTTGATTCCAGATTGTGCTTCATCCAGCCCAGCATTTCTCATGATGTACTCTGCATATAAGTTAAATAAGCAAGGTGACAATAGACAGCCTTGATGTACTCCTTTCCCTATTTGGAACCAATCTGTTGTTCCATGTCCAGTTCTAACTGTTGCTTCCTGACCTGCATACAGATTTCTCAAGAGGCAGGTCAGGTGGTCTGGTATTCCCATCTCTTTCAAAATTTTCCAGAGTTTGTTGTCGTCCACACAAAGGCTTTAGCATAGTCAATAAAGCAGAAGTAGATGTTTTTCTGGAACTCTCTTGCTTTTTGGATGATCCAGCAGATGTTGGCAATTTGATCTCTGTTTCCTCTGCCTTTTCTAAATCCAGATTGAACATCTGGAAGTTCATGATTCACATACTGCTGAAGCCTGGTTTGGAGAATTTTGAGCATTACTTTCCTAGCATGTGAGACGAGTGCAATTGTGTGGTAGTTTGAACATTTTGGCATTTCTTTTCTTTAGGACTGGAATGAAAACTGACCTTTTCCAATCCTGTGGCCACTGCTGAGTTTTCCAGGTTTGCTGAATGTTCTATGTAGACATTCATATTATTTGTTAATAGTGACATTTTAATTTTCTTCTGTATTTAACTCTTGTCTTACATACTACTTAGTACTTCCAGCATATATGGCTATTGAACACTCAATGTAGCTGGTATGAATAAGCATCTGAATTTTTAACTTAATTTTTTAAGTTTAAATAGTAATCTCCGTCTAACAGTATTAGACTGTGCAGATCTGGTACTTTTTTTGTCTCTTTTTAACAAAGAAGTTATTCATTATTAAACAAAATACTTATCATTTTCTTATTTTTAGTTTATGGATTAATCTGTGTGTTTAACATTTTCTTTGATCAACATTGTTTTCTTGCATTTCATAACTTATATCTAGAATCTTTCCTCCTTTAAGTACACCTTTTAGAATGTACGCTAGTAAATGTCTATTGGTGGTAAACTTGGTTTTTCTTTTTGTAAATGTCTTTAATAATGGCCTTGAAAAAGAACTTTTGTAATTCTAGGTTCATATTCTCTCAGTCTTTGGAAGATTTTGCTCTAAGGCCTTTGACTTACATTGAAACTGTTCAGAAATATATTGTTAGACTAAATTTTCTTTATTATAGGTGTTCTGTTTTTTTCTTTTTTTCCTGGCTGGCAGAATTTCAGATACTTCCTTTATTGTTGGTGTTCTGGAGTTTTACTACCTTTACATATAGATTTTTCTCTGATTATTAAGTTTCTGTCTATCATAATTCTTATAAAGCTCTCATGTTCATGAGAGTCAGCAATTCTCAGCCTGATTCTCAATTATTCCATTATTGTTTCTCTGTTATTTTCTCAAGGATTATAATTAAATGAGTGTTTGACCTTCTGTGTTTCTTTCTTCAATGATTCTTAACCTTTTATATTTCCACGTCCTTATCTCTCAACTGCAAATTCTTCATTTGTTTCCAGTTCATTATCTCTTTAGCTGTGTCTATTATTTAACATAGCAATTGAGATTTTAATTTCAATAAATATTTTTTATTCATAAAACTTCTACTTGATCCTTTTACAATTTGCTTAGCCATTTTTAATAATCTCAAGTTTCTAACATATTTTAACGGTGTTTGTCTTCTTCTTCAGTTCAGTCTCTCAGTCGTGTCTGACTCTGTGCGACCCCAGGGACTGTAGCATGCCAGGTCCCTGTCCATCACCAACTTCGGGAGTTTAGTTAAACTTACCTCCATTAAGTCAGTGATGCCATCCAGCCTTCTCATCCTCTGTCATCCCCTTCTCCTACTGCCTTCAATCTTTCCCAGCATCAGGGCATTTTCAAATGAGTCAGCTCTTTACATCAAGTCTTTTTTCTAGGCTTTTATAAAAATCATTTTATATTTTTCATCAGTTAATTCTAATGTCACCAGGTTTTGACAGGTTTATTTTTTATTTCTGATGATGCTCACTCATGCAGCCTATTTTATTTATTATTAAGTGATTTTTTTAAACTGTGAGTTTTACTTTAATTATGCAACTTTTGAGAATTCTGAAAGGCTAATGTAGGGTGACTTTCTGCCACTGAAGATTTGTTTGCTTCAGTGAGCCAAAGTTACATGCATATATTTGACCACTTTAGCTCCTGTGGGGCATTTGCCTTACTGTTCAGCATCCCTACCTTGAAGCCAATGGCCTAGGTGTCCCCTGAGCCCAAGGCTGGTATTAGAATTGGGGAACCTTAAATTGTATATTTGTTTCCTGGGATTGTTCAAGGTTTAGCTCACTGTTCATTTTATTCTTCCCCTACATATCTTAATCTTTGGAGATTTTCTATGTTTGCTTTTGTGTTCAACTCTAATTTGAAAAGCAAGTATGTTGTAGTTATGCAGGATCAACTTGCATTATAAGAGAAGGACCATTTGGAACATCTATCCTATCCTTGTCTTAACATCAAAAGTCAGTTCAGGGCTTATTTGATCACAAATAGGCTTCTTCTAGAGCCCTACAGCATTTTTGGATTAGAGAGTGCTTATTGTAGAACTTCTAGCAGTGGGGTTAAATTGATTCACTTTATTTTTCCTGTGTTCTAGGCTTTTCTGAGCCTCATAAAATCCAATTATGTTGTCAGATCATTTAAATTATTATAATAAATTGTGGACAAAACAAAATAACTAATTTGTATCTGAAGAGCAGATATAGGTTTCACACTTGTGATCTTCCTTGGGAAAATAACTTCTGAGAAAGTTGTAGATATCCTTTACAAAATATTTCCCAGTTTTATCCTCCTGGCCCATATTGTCTAAGATTACAGAGGAAGACAATGCATGGGAAGAGGACTAAATTTGGGGTGAGAGAAATGACTGTAATCCTTAGTTTACACACTATGTAGATGCTTTTCAATGATGTAATTAACTTCTATGAATCTGTATTTCATTTGTATAATGGAGATAATTTGTTTCACACAGTTTTTATAAGAATTAAATTCAACAAAATAGTACATGTTGAGTTACCTATGAAAATGTCCTGTCAGGAGAGAAGTATATGCTATCCCCCAAAACTCCTCTTTGGCATAAAAATTATCTTGAGCTGGTTATTCTTAAGCCACAACAGACTTTTTAAGCAACAGCAGACATAGGAGAAGCTCTGAAAATCTAGTAGTTGTCCATTTTATAAACAGCATGCATAATTATAAGGGAAAATGTCCATTTATAATGTGTCTCCCTCTCTGTACCAGGAAGAGAAAGATCACTGTCTTTAGACACGCTTACCAGTGGAGAAAACTACTCTATCCCTGTTTATTTTGCTTTGCCTAATAACCTTCCATAACTGCCTTATCCCTCCCTTTTGCAACATCTTCTTTTGTCTTCAGCTGGTATATAAGATATTGTTGTTTAGCTGCTAAGTCGTGTCCAACTCTTTGCAACCCCTTGGACTGTAGCCCACCGAGCTTCTCTGTCCATGGGATTTTCCAGGCAAGAATACCAGTGTGGGTTACCATTTCCTCCTCCAGGAAATCTTCCAGATCCAGGGGTTGAAGCTGCATCTCTTGCATTGGCGGGTGGATTCTTTACCAGTGAATCCCCAGGGAAGCCCCATGTAGTGTGTGGCTTGGGCCATTTTGGGAGTTAGTTTTCCATGGGTATCACCAAAGTATACGTGTTATTAAACTTCTGGTTTTTCTCCCCTGTTAATCTGCCCTTTAGCACAGTTGTCTCCACTAAGAACCAAGAAGTATAGAGGGAAAATTATTTTTCCTCCCCAGTAGTTTTGAAAGACCCATGATGGGACTTTCGGAAACAGCTTATTCACTCTGGAGCCTGCAGATGGGATCCTGGAAACCTGGTAGAAGCTGGCAAAAAGCAAAAAGTTTTACTGAAGTCAATTCTCCCAAGTCCCTATCTGTATACCCAGTTTAGACAAGAGGGTAAAAATTTCTTGTCCCTCCCGTCAACTACCTGTTTGGTTACAGCCTAAAAGTAGAGCTTCCCTCATAGCTCGGTTGGTAAAAAATCTGCCTGCAATGCAGGAGACCCTGGTTCGATTCCTGGGTTGGCAAGATCCCCTGGAGAAGGGATAGGCTACCCACTCTAGTATTCTGAAAAGTACAGAGCTACTTTATTTGGTGAAAATGTTTAGGACTCTGAACCTGGGAGGCAGCATCTCAGTAGCTCTGAGAAAACCGCTCCAAGGAGGCAAGAGGGACCGTCAGGCTATATACAAGTTTGCAACAAAGGGAGCAGGTAGTCTGAACATCAAAGATCAGGTATCAAGGTAAGGAATTTAGCATTCTATGTATAGGAAGATGCAAGTCTCTGGGTTCACTGAATTCATTCCTTTCAAATGCACCTCAGCTATCTGGGGCTAATCCTGTTTCCTTGTTCACCATGCTTCTTGCATTCTCCAACTCCTCAGCAATCACCTGGGGATGGTAGCATCCTCTGGATTGCAGTTTGGGGAGCCTGCATTCACCTTTGAAGGCCAGAAATCTCTGATGGCCATGACATATTTCTTGTTTATTAATATGGCAGGAGATATTTTCATTTCACACTTGCATTCCAAATTTAGATTAGAGGAAGAAATATTTGTCTGACTAGTTTCTTGGGTATAGCATCTAGTGAAGAGCCCCTGGAGGAGGACACGGCAACTCACTCCAGTGTTCTTGCCAGAAAAATGTGATGGACAGAGCAGCCTTGGTGGAATATATAGTCCACAGGGTCACAAAGAGTTGGACATGACTGAAGCAACTTAGCACACACAAGCCAATGAAAGGCTTGTTGGTTTGAGTCACTACTGAGATAAATATACCATTGAGTATTCTACTTGTCAATGGGCAGATGATGGATCTTTTGAACTGGAAAGGCTTCCGTATTTAAAAAAATTTTTTAACAACTGTCTTATTGGTACCTATGGAAAGATAACATTGAAAAGAAGACACAAAAGTAGTAGTATGGTATTTAGCTTTAGGGATTTCCGTAACAGGATGAAATTATATAAAATATCCTTTTTCTTACTTCAGTTTCAAAAGATCCTACCACATTTATAGGAGTTGAAAACATCAGTGGACAGTCACATTTCCATTTACCGGGACCTTGCCTGGCTGCCAAGCTATATTCTTTCATTATAATACTGTAGTTAACAGAAAAGTCAGATGATCCCCTGGGGAAAACACGTCTCATAGAGGTAACAGATGAGCAGAATTTCTCCCTGGTCTGTTTACAAATGATCAGGATATGACTCAGGGGGAGGTTAATGTTAAGATGCTGGTAGGAGCAATAGCAGAGCTTTTCATCCTAAGGTGAACTGGTTGAGGTTGAACTGTACACTCAGAAAAAAAGGTAAGCATTTTTACAGACTTTACAAAGGCATACCACATTCAACCCTGAAGGTCCAAAACATAGGATTCTTTTGATTTCCATCTTGGTTGAAAATCTTGATAGAAAAGAAGGAAATGGGAGATAATGTATTTGAATGGGCAGGTCAGCTCCTTGATATAATTCAGGCTATAGTCCAATTCTCTGAGGAATTAAAAACAATTGTCTTTGTCTTTAAAATCTTTACAAAACCAGACATGTAGCTATAGAAGCAATTCAAAAATCCAGCTATCCTTACCAACCCCCCAATCTCCCTATTAATCTCAAAATGCTTGCAGATATTGTATTAGATTAGGACGTTGGAAACAGAATTGTCCTGCACTTGAGAAAAAGACAAAATTTTTAACTTCTCTAGACTTTAAGATGAAATTTTGGGGATACTTGTACACTTTCTCTGTGCCTAGCTTGTCTACACTAGGAACTGATAGTCATTTCTTTGAAATGCAAACTTTAAGGAAATCATTTTCATCTAGAGGGAACAAAGGAGAAATTGAGCAAATTAAAAAAAAAATTAAGTGTCTTCTCCACAAGTATTAGTAAAAAAGCTTCCATCTGAGCAGGTAAACTTATTCCATCTGCCAGAAACACAATTTGGATCCAACTATTTTAAAAAATTAACTAGTGAGTTTTATATTGGACCTGACATATGGCTAAAATTTTAGAATCAAAGATATACTATTTCTCTTTGTATCTCTCTATATGATTATGTGTATCTATGTATGTTATAGATGTGGTATATTTCTATCTCTATATGATATTGTCAAACATAATTTGTCAAAACTCTATTTAGTCAGCTTGAAGGAAAACACTGTATGGATTGGATAGTCCAAAACCCACAGAAGTACAGAAACTAACCCTAAAATGTTTTTTCAAGTACATGTGATCTGGAATGCGTGGGTACGAGCTAAGTCACTTCGGTCATGTCTGACTCTGTGACCCTATGGATTGCAGTCTCCCAGGCTCCGCTGTCCATGGAATTCTTCAGACAAGAATACTGGAGTGGGCTGCCAGGCCCTCCTCCAGGGGATCTAGAATAATCTTTGGTAAATGAAAGCTAGTTGAAGTTTGTTGGTTTAATTAAAATGACATGTTTTCAGTGTTATTAGCACTAAATATAATGCATACATACAACTTTTATTCTACCTGAGTTTACTACTCAGCTAAGCTCATGTCTTACCTCTTACAAAAACTGTCAATGAGAGAAAAATAATATTATGGTTAATTTTGTCTAATATTTATGAAAGTTTCATAAAGAATTGAAATATCATTAATAATGAATTATATAGTTGTAAGTAGACTTTTTGATAATGATGAAGATTTTATATGTCTCCTTTAAAATCTTTTAAAGCTTCCAAATTTTTTTTAGTAACTTAAAACCTTAAAATTTTGCTAAATTAAAGGATTCATTGAAATCTATATCATTTCTAAATAAGATAGCATTTTGAACATTAGTTTTTCTGTAATAAAAAATAGATGTGCCCAAAATGTTTGGGTCTCATGCCACATCAAAAAACTGTACTATTAAAAAGGAACACTGTTATAACAGACCATTCATAATTGTTTACTTCTGAGGTTTGAGTAGAAATTAAGGTTTCTATAGGTTAAGGATTCTAATATATGTAATTAAAACTAGTAGCAATAGTAAGAGAAACTATTCCATCTCTGAATACAAGGTAAGTAGGGTATGTTATTGGGTGGCTAAGTATGAGACATGGAGATGTGTTTTTGTTAAGAGAAAAGAAAATTTTGTCTTTAAGAACAACGGCTATTTCAAAATGGAAAAGATGAGGATAAAGAACAGTTTAAATGGATATGAAAAGTTGTGAAGAGAATCTTGTGTGGTTAAGCTAGCTAAATTGAATTACTATAAGGACTTTTAAAATAAGCTTTAATATCAATATTTGTACTTCTATAAAACTATAACTTTTCTTTCATCTATTTAAAGGACAATGTTTTCTTATTGGGTGGGAAAACCTATGGGTATAGGAACCTCAGGATATCTTTATTAGATACCTAGTTGCTTGCATCATATAGGTCTAACTTTGGGAGCCCACCCACAAGGCTGCCTTCTGAAATGAGGCAACTGTTTAACTGACCTATTTCAAGACTAAGGGGCTGGTTCAATGAAATATGGAGCTATCTCTTAACTCATCTTCTGTACTATGATACTCCTTGGAGAAATTTCAGTAGCCGGGTGGGAGGTGAACAAATATGCCACCCCAGAATAAGCCTCATTTGTATATGGATTATCTTGAGGTGGTTAGTTTTAAGAAACAGCAGAATCAGGAGAAGCTCTGAAAACAAGTACAAGTTACACTTTTGTAAGAGACATTCACATTTATAAGGAAAACCTCCTTTTATAAGGGAAGTCTCTTCTGTAGTAGGCAGAGAAGAATGACTAAATCTCTAGAAATTCTTGTCAAAAGAGAAGGTAACCACTTCAATTCATGTAATAATCATACCCTTGTTTACAGTGCTTTGCCTGGTAACCACATAACTGTCTCCCTTGGCTTACCTCCAACATCTTCTTTTGTCTTTAGTTGGCGAGGGTATTTAAGGTGATGGCTTGGTTCATTTGTGGGAATCACTCAGTGTTTCTGGATATTTCCTAGGTATATCGCCCATGCATACTCAGTTTTCTGTTGATCTCTCTCGGGTATACACGTTTCAGGGGTACATGTTATTAAACATTTATTTTTCTATTAGTTTTAGTTTCTATTATTTTTTATCTGCCACACATGCACATAATGGATCCTGGGACAGTTATTTTTTCTTTCCTTGTCATGGCATTTTTTGGCTAATATAGTTACATGTGTGATTTCAAAAAACTATATCTTGAATTTTCATTGATACTCATTTACTTCTAAGGAAATCTATCAGCCTTATCTCTGTATTTAAGTTGAGAGTTAATTTTTAAAAAACAGAGCAGAGTCGAACTCCTACCTATACAAATTAAGTTACTTTCAAGAAATGGGAACTTAGGTCTGATTGTAGTTAAAAATGTGAACAATGCTTATGTAACTTTAGTTAGGCAACATCTGGAGCTGATTTCCTAACTTTGATTAAGAGAACCAGCCTGATGAATCCCAGATGTTTAAACATGGCTGTGTTTCCCAGACTCACTAAATTATTAGAGCGAATACATGGGAGGAAGGGAAACATTTATAGGGACTAGGTGTCAAAGTGGCCAAGGGGGTTTTGGGGCGTTGGCTTAGTTGTGTGCGTGTGGGGGGGGCGGTCTAATCAACATCCCCTTTAAAGTTTTATGCATGTTATTAAGACAAAGCCCCAATCTTTGATAACCTCAAAAGTATGTCTTAATAGCTTCACTCATTTATTCCTGCAGGAATATATTTTTGAGCATCCACTGTATCTAAAGTCCTGAGGTTAGAAAGATAAATAATCAACATTCCCTCCCTTTAAGTCACTCAGTTTAGTGAACGAGTCAGGCATGTGAACAGTAATTAGAATCAATTATAACTGCTATATTGAAGGACTGAGTACAGAAAGTAGCCAGATCTTCCAGGGAAGATCAGGATAGTTTCAAAGAGGAGGCAGCCCTGGGCTCAAGATTTCTGTACATTACTTCTATCAGCTGCATTTAGCTGTACTAATACACTTCAGCTTCCATAGAGTTGTATGTTCCATTAGATCATGAGGCCATTTACATGGCATAAAAATACATTTAAAACAGCAATCTCTGAAATCGTACAATAGGAAGATCCCCTGGAGAAGGAAATGGCAACCCACTCCAGTATTCTTGCCTGGAGAATCCAGGGACAGAGGAGTTTGGCCATGGAGTTGCAAAGAGTGGGATGCAACGGAGCACACACACACATTCTGATAATTCAGTATCATAGGGGTAAAAACATGATTATTAATCATGTTGACTGCTTTTAGAAAAAAAAAGAAGAAAACTGAAAAATGTTAGTCGCTCAGTGGTGTTTGACTCTTTGCAACCCCATGGACTGGACCCTCTCAGGTTCCTCTGTCCGTGGGATTCTCCAGGCAAGAATATCAGAGTGGGTTGCCATTCCCTTCTCCAGGGGATTTTCCTGACCCAGGGATCATACCCAGATCTCCCGCTTTGCAGGCAGATTCTTTACCATCTGAGCTACCAATAAATATTAATAGTTGAGTCTGTCTTTCCCACACACTGTGCAATCTCTCTGCAATAGATCCTGACTATTCCTTCTTGCTGAACAGTCTCCTGCGCTTTCTTCAGCTCTTCACCCAGCAATGCTGGCTGAGCTTTCACAACCTGGTTTTAAATGTCAGTTCCCTAGAAAGGACTTCCCCAGTCCTTCTAGGCTTGCTAAAATCCATTTACCATGTATGCACACGGTAACACTAGCACACAATCTTCATCACCCTTGTAATTGCATGGTGAGCATCTGTCTTTCTAACCTGATTATAAAGTTCCAGGAGGGTAGGAACTTTTTCTATCTATACTCATCATTGTGTTTTCAGCTCATTGCATCATGCAGTAGATGCTTGCTGAAAAGAAAACATTCAAAATCTTTATCACTGTAATATTTTATGCTCTACTTATATCTTGCCTGACCTATCTAGAAGACATGTCTTACCTTACAGGTTTCAACACATGTCTATCTGGAAAGACTTTCTCGTAAATGATTACATCTTGACCTTCAGGTCTCAGCTGAAACCTCACCTTTTTCATGAAGATCTCTCACCAGTCTAGATGAATGGGTTAATTTCTACCTTAATTGTTTTCTTCATGATGCTTATCAGGATTTATAGTTATATATTGAATTTGTTCTTGTTCAATATCTAAGTTGAGGGCAGGGCTGTGTTACCCAGTACTTAGCCAGGTATTGACTAGACAGGAAGATACTATTTTTGGGGGGTGGGGGGAGGGAATGAATAAAAGTTACATATATGAATTTGGTGAATCTCTCTCTAAATATATTTTATGAGTTTCTTAGGCACAGGGGCTATGGCTTTTTATCACTCTTATTCTATATCTAGCTTGCTTCTTTGTATATATTAGGAGTTCATATATTTTTTATTAAATGTATAAATAATGTTTTAGTAATCCAAAGAACTTTTGTGGTGTCTTATATAAAGGTTGTCATTTTTACTCTATACCTATTAGAAAAAAATTCAAGATGACTTGCATAAACTTTTATTCAGTTGACTATTAACACCTAGAGTGCAAGGTGCTATTGGCCTCTCTGAACAAGACCAAAACCATCTCCTCAAGCTGTTATATTAACTGGGGCGGCTCTTGCCTCACTATTTCACGGGGGTTACTTTTGGGTTCCAGTCCATGATGGGATAATAGGATTGACACTGCTCTCCTTACCTATTAGAAATAGCAGCAAATCCAAAATAACTGCCTTCCCAGAGGTCCCCAGGAGCTAAACACTCAGAACGAGACTCCCAGAGCTGCCCTTCTGAATAAGTGCCCCAGGGATGCTAAGATCCAATGTCTCATTGGTGCTCCTGGGCAGGGGCACCAGCGACGTACAAGCCCAGGGGCTAAGCGGGGTGCTCTGTTAAAGGCACTGACATGTGCGCTGGGATGATGGCCTCTTTCAAACCATTCTTATACTTCATAGGACAGTGAAGGGGGAAAAGAAATAATTTTTCTTCTACCCTTCCAGGTTCCCGACTGGGACCCTAACCCCACAATAAAAGCAAGTTAACAGGAGAAAAACAGAAGCTTAATAACATTGTTGATGGAAAAATTAATAGTTAATCAAGAAATAAATGGAAAATTTTATTTGAGCTAACCTGGAGGATTATAACCCAGAAAACAGTCGTTCAGAAAGCTCTGAAGACTCTTTTGCCCATTAGAGGTCAAGGTACAATTGTATAAGTTTCTGAGACAAAGGGATATACTTCAGATGGTGTACTGACACTTTACACTGTCCAGATCTCCATGTACAAAGAAGCACATGGTGGGTCATGGGTCATCCTGGCCCCTTACAAGATTAAGAAGAAAGGTTATCTCCTGAGGAGTTGTAACCTTTGATCAGATTAAGAAGGAAGGAATGTTATCTGCTAAGCAGGTCCAGTTAAGGCATATGTACAAAGAGGCCCAATCAGGTGAAGAAAAAAAAAATCATGTTTAAAATTTTCTCATCTTGCTATAAACTAGGAATTTTATTTCATCAACATATATACTTCCCGTATATGTGGAAGCTACTTAGAAAAACTGAGTAAAACTACCAGAAGTGGCCAAAGCTGCCACCTTAGAATACCATCTCCAGCAAAAGACAAACAAAAGACATTTTGAAGGGGAGGCCAGTTATGTTTGCCTGAAAAATACTATGGCTAGAGGAGCCTGGCGGGCTACAGTCCAAGGAATTGCAAAGAGTTGGACATGGCTGAGTGCACTCAAACACACAAGCTATAGAAGGTTACCAGGAAAAGCCTGGTAACAAGGGTAAGGTTTGCTCTGTAAATTTAAGGGGTTGTGGTAAAGCACCTGCCAATCCAGGAGATGTAAGAGACAGGGATTCGATCCCTGGGTCAGGAAGATCCCTTGAAGGAGGGCATGGCGACCCACTCCAGTATTCTTGCCTGGAGAATTCCATGGACAGAGGAGCATGTGAACTATTTAGTCCATAGGGTCTCATAGAGCCGAACAAGACTGAACTGACTTAGCACACATGCACGCTTCTCCACTGATAAGAAATTCTGGAGATGGAGAATCCTACTTCTCGTCCTGGGACAGAGAGGAAGATGCCCTTACAAACGGAGATTTCCTGTATAAATGTCCCTTATCAAAGGGCAACTACTATTCTGTTTTCATAGATTCTCCTGTGTTTGTTGTTTTTAAAAAATAAGGAGCTAAAAGTAATCCTTATGCCAAAGAAGTGTGTCTGGGATGGCATATTCTCCTGCCCTTCAACAGCTTCTGAGGGTGGGTCAGGATTGGGATGAGCATCTGCTTGTATTTTAAGCTAAGAACCATTGGAGGCTTTGTTCTGCTTTCTTTCCAAGGCAATGGGGCCACCCAGTCACACCAGTCTTAAGTAAAGCAAGTTTTTAGTGATTCCAAGTGCTTTTCTCTCCTGTGGGTAGGAGTGATGAGTCAGTGATTGCAGAAAGCACCCCACCTCAGCCACCCACCCAGACTCTTCAAAAAAAAAAAAAAGAGCTGGATTTCATTTTTTATTCTATTTTTTCCCCCTTTTAAAGTATCTTTCTTGCTGAGGCAGAAAGGGACACATTCTCAAGTTTACTCTGTGTTCATTTCAGTTCAGTCACTCAGTCGTGTCCAACTCTTTTAGGAAAATCCAAATATAGTAATATTAGATAAGCTGAAATGCTTTCTGATATAAGGTAATGAATGATGCACTTTGAAGGGTACCAGGATATATACCACTCCAAAATATGCCCCTCTGGCATGTGGATTATTTTGAACTAAAGTCAACTGAGAACAAGCAAAAGCAGGAAACCCTCTACAAAAAGGTAAGAGTTTTCCTTTGATAAAGGAAATTTACATTTATAAAGGAAACTTCTCTTTGTAGAGATGTCTCCCTCTCCAATATCAGGAAAAGATGCAACCACTCTGATTCTGTAGAAGATAGTAGGCAAAGTAAAACTGGTCAATGGGGCACCCAGACAGGCCGATATGCCATCCCAATCAATACCACTGTAAAAATGGGAGCCTTGTATTCAGGGAAAAAACAGTACCCTCTTAAGAAAAAGGCCAAACCTAGCTGGTTTTAAGCTGATTTCTAAAGTATGGGCTAATTAGACCCCACAGGTCTCCTTGTGTGGGGGGGGGCTCAGTCGCTCAGTCATGTCCAACACCTGCGACCCCATGGACGATAGGCCACAGGTCTCCTTATAATACTCCTATTCTGCTGGTCAAGAAAACTCATACCAATGAATACTGATTCATTCAGGATCTGTGAGCCATAATGTAATCATTCAGGACCTTCACTCTACAGTTCTGAACCCATATACCTTATTCCTTACCCAAGGACCACACCTGGAGATAATTAGATTTGAAAGATGACTTTTTCTGTATTCTAGTAGGAAAGTAATCACAATTGCTATTTGCCTTTGAATGGCAAGACTTGAATTCCAAAACAGGAAGTCAGTACTGCTAGATGGTATTGTCCCAAGTATTAAAAAATTCTCCTATCTTCTTTAATAAGATTTTGGCAGAAGATTTATGAGTATTACACCTGGAACAAGGTTGAGTAGAGGCCTTCCCAGAGAGAATCGAAAAAGCATTGGAAGTGACAGAAGCCCTTAAGAATGTTATTCCTAGGTACAGCCTTCCCTCTACTCTTTGGAGTAAAAATGGACCTTTTTCATCCCATAAATAACAAATAGTAAGTAAAGCTTTAGGTATAAAATGGAAACTTCATTCATCATGCAGACCCCAATCTATGGGAAAGGCTGAGAAAGGAACCACACCCTGAAGAAGACTCTCATCAAATTATGCCAGAAAACTCATCTAAAGTGGGCTTGCTTATTGCTCTCCTCTATATATGGTTGGCCCCTAGAAGAGGGCTAGGATTGAGCCCTGATGAAATACTAGATGGGAGACAAGTCTTAGCTCCTAAGAATAAAGAAAGAGAAACAGTTCTATTGCAGGAGGTGAAAATTAAACAGCAGGTACAAATTCATACTTAAATTGAAGAAAGTAGGGAAAACCACTAGACCATTCAGGTATGACCTAAATCAAATCCCTTAAGAATATACAGTGGAAGTGAGAAATAGATTTAAGGGACTAGATCTGATAGAGTGCCTGATGAACTATGGATGGAGGTACGTGACACTATACAGGAAACAGGAATCAAGACCACCCCCATGGAAAAGAAAGGCAAAGAAGCAAAATGGCTGTCTGAGCAGGCCTTACAAATAGCTGTGAAAAGAAGGAAAGTGAAAAGCAAAGGAGAAAAGGAAAGATATTCCCATTTGAATGCAGAGTTCCAAAGAATAGCAAGGAGAGATAAGAAAGCCTTCCTCAGGGATCAATGCAAAGAAATAGAGGAAAAGAACAGAATGGGAAAGACTAGAGATCTCTTCAAGAAAATTAGAGATACCAAGGGAACATCATGCAAAGATGGGCTCGCTATAGAATAGAAATTGTATGGACCTAACAGAAGCAGAAGATATTAAGAAGAGGTGGCAAGAATACACAGAAGAACTGTACAAAAAAGATCTTCATGAGCCAGATAATCACGATGGTGTGATCACTCACCTAGAGCCAGACATTCTGGAATGTGAAGTCAAGTGGGCATTAGAAAGTATCGCTATGAAAAAAATAATGGAGCTGATGGAATTTCAGTTGAGCTATTTCAAATCCCAAAAGATGATGCTGTGAAAGTGCTGCACTCAACATGCCAGCAAATTTGGAAAACTCAGCAGTGGCCACAGGACTGGAAAAGGTCAGTTTTCATTCCAATCCCAAAGAAAGGCAATGCCAAAGAATGCTCAAACTACTGCACAATTGCACTCACCTCACATGTTAGGAAAGTAATGCTCAAAATTCTCCAAGCCAGGCTTCAGCAATATGTGAACTATGAACTTCCAGATGTTCAAGCTGGATTTAGAAAAGTCAGAGGAACCAGAGATCAAATTGCCAATATCCGCTGGATCATCCAAAAAGCAACAGAGTTCCAGAAAAACATCTATTTCTGCTTTATTGACTATGCCAAAGCCTTTGTGTGGATTACAATAAACTGTGGAAAATTCTTTAAGAGATGGGAATACCAGACCACCTGACCTGCCTCTTGAGAAATCTCTATGCAGGTCAAGAAGCTACAGTTAGAACTGGACATGGACAAACAGACTGGTTCCAAATAGGAAAAGGAGTACGTCAAGGCTGTATATTGTCACCCTCCTTATTTAACTTCTATGCAGAGTACATCATGAGAAACACTGGACTGGAAGAAGCACAAGCTGGAATCAAGATTGCTGGGAGAAATATCAATAACCTCAGATATGCAGATGACACCACCCTTAGGCAGAAATCGAAGAAGAACTAACCCTCTTGATGAAAGTGAAAGAGGAGAGTGAAAAAGTTGGCTTAAAACTCAACATTCAGAAAACTAAGATCATGGCATGTGGTCCCATCACTTCATGGGAAATAGATGGGGAAACAGTGTCAGACTTTATTTTTTTGAGCTCCAAAATCACTGCAGATGGTGATTGCAGCCAGGAAATTAAAAGACGCTTACTCCTTGGAAGGAAAGTTATGACCAACCTAGATAGCTTATTAAAAAGCAGAGACATTACTTTGCCAGCAAAGGTGCATCTAGTCAAGGCTATGGTTTTTCCAGTGGTCATGTATGGATGTGAGAGTTGGACTGTGAAGAAAGCTGAGCACAGAAAAATTGATGCTTTTGAACTGTGGTGTTGGAGAAGACTCTTGAGAGTCCCTTGAACTGCAAGGAGATCCAACCATTCCATCCTAAAGGAGATCAGTCCTGGGTGTTCACTGGAAGGACTGATGATGAAGCTGAAACTCCAACACTTTGGCCACCTCATGCGAAGAGTTGACTCATTGGAAAAGACCCTGATGCTGGGAAAGGTTGAGGGCAGGAGGAGAAGGGGATGACAGAGGATGAGATGGCTGGATGGCATCACTGACTCGATGGACATGAGTTTGAGTAAACTCCGGAAGTTAGTGATGGACAGGGAGGCCTGGCCTGCTGCGATTCATGGGGTTGCAAAGAGTTGGACATGACTGAGCGACTGAACTGAACAACAGATGGATGAACCATTAAACGTTGTGCATGAGTTTGTGCCCCATAGGTCTCCCCCTCACCTGGGAGCTCCTTTGCTTCCCTTGAAAGTGTAATAGCGGGTGCTGCCAAAAGTGTGGAAAGAGCAAGAACCTTAGCAGCAACTTGAAGAGAAAAGGAAGGGACCCTATGATGTTCTCACTACTTGCCTCTCTAAAATTGAGTGATGTAAAACTGTTGGTACATCACATTAGAGTAAAAAGATGACCAGAGACTGACCAGCCAAGCCTGTGAACAGCCAGTGAGCAGATCCTGAGAAGTAGACATCTTACACTTTGGGAAACCTTAAGTATTTGTTCTGGCAAGCAAACTGAAAGTTCTGTTTTGTTTGTTTGTGTCATACCTTTTCCCACAAACCTATAGATTCACATACTGATTCTTTCACAGCAATTCTAACTGCTGGATGTGAAGTCAGCTTCCTCTTTCCAGGTCTTCAGGATTGCCTTGGTGGGTTTCTCTCCCTTACAGGGAATGATGTGCAAACAACTGGCCACATGTCCCTCCAAAGTGCCACGTCTAGACTGGCTTCAGGTTTTTTTCTCCTGAATTCCCAAAGGAAGGAGATCTCTTCTGTATGCTGAAGTTTCTGTTGTTAGTCCCCGTATTTCTCACTGGGTCTGTTGTGCCAAAATGGCAGATGAAGGGACTGAAATCTTAATTATTGAAAACTCAAATTCAAGATTTGGAACTCAAATATTTCTAATCTGATACGTATTCCCCCCAATTAAGGAAGGACTACCCCCCCCCCAACACACACACACAGGGAAGCCTAGCGTGCTATAGTCCATGGGGTCACAAAGAGTCTAACATGACTTGGTGACTAAACAATACGCCCCATTTCAACAGGAAGTAGCTAGACTGGTTATTGCTCCATTTCCTGAAAGATTTAGGGAAAGATAAAACCTAAGTGGGGATTAAAACCAAGTCCCCCTAAAACTGAGTTCATGATTAATGTCTCTGCCCAAAATGATCATTTCTTTCCTTATGTAACTTCTGTTCTCCTCAAGATTGATACTCCTCAAACAAAAGCGGAGAGTGAAACCAAGGAGGACCCTTGGTTGTTGTCTCCTGGGCATGCAAGCCTTTCTGGGTCTCCCATTTCTTGTGTGTAGGCAAAAGCCTCTAGCCTCCCTGACCTTCCCTGAGTTCCAAATGGCAGATTCAGAGCAGGGACAGGATTCAGAGACAAGAGAGGAGCAGTCTAGAAACAATACAGCCTTGGGGCAGGGTCTTGGTTCCACCTCAAGGAATAAACACAACAATATCTTGGCCTCTTTACAGAACTAAAAGCCTCTTGACAAATGGAAAATGTCAGCATTCTTCATTCCAGAGAAGACCACCTGAGGCAAGATTAAATGAACCAAAGATGCTCATCACCTGATTAGCCTCTCACATACCACAATCTTATCAGTGATCCCACCCTTGAGCCTCTGCTATAAAGCACCACACCAGATCCTCCCAGCCTGGGACACAGTTTACAGGAGCATGAGTTTCCAGTCCCTTTGTCTGGAATAAATATAGCAAGAAAACTAGCAATAAAGAATAAAAATAGCAATAAAACTTATTCTTTTCTACTTCACCCCAAACTCTGTCTCTGAGACTTGATTCAGCACTGATGCACAGAGGCCAAGTTTTTTGGCATCATCATCAATGGAGAAAGCACTTCTTACATATGCACAACAAACCTTACTTAAACAATTCTTGTTTACTATACCTTCCTTGGTCACATTCTCTTAACTACATCCCTTGCTCAGTAGCGCCAAACTCCTTTACCTCCATGTAGCTTGAGATAAACCCAAATTCTAATTACTCCTTCTAAGTTACTTGTTAGGTGCACCCATGTGTACTTTCATGATGCAAATATTAATAAACTTCTGTTTTTCTCTTATCCTGTCTCTGGCCAGTCTAATTTACCAGGTCCTATACAAGAGAATCGAAGATGTGTAGAGGAAAATTTTTCCTTCCCCACAATGCCACAATTTGTAGTAATGTATAAGTAACATGTGACATGAGATCATGGGTTGGCAAAATCGCATTTACTTGTAGGAACCAGGACAGTTAGAGAGGAAACTGTCTGGGAAGTCTATGTTGAATGCAGGACAGAGCTTGAACATGTGTAAAAGTGGCAGAGAAGATCAACTGAATGTAATAATACAAAAACACAGTTGGGAGGAGATGGGCCATGACTGGGAGGATAGAAGACCTAGAAAATTAGTGCTAGAGACAGATTATGGATATCCTTGACTGGCAAACTAAGGAGACTCGACTTCAGCTAGAAAAAAAAAAAAAATTAAGCTGAGCTGTGGTCTACATATAGAAATGATGGGATCAGGAGCATATTTAAATATTCTGGAAAAGAAGTTAATGAGATTGTGAGTAGCAGCAATGGAAAAGAACAGAAGAAAGATGGGCTGCATTACAAGAGGTACAATAATGATTGATGGTGCTGGATATAAGGAGAAAATAGAGGCAAAGAAACTGCCAGTTCCTGATGGAAAGATCAGTTGGTATCACGGCATGACTTCCTCCAGTGACACAGATTCTTGTTCTGCCTCAAGGAACCAAGCTTTTGTGTGTGTTTCCTAACATTTTGCCTAAAAAATTTCTGAACTTTCTTTCAGAGTTAGAACATAAGTCACACATAGCAAGAATTTCCTTTGAAGCATCTACCCTTAAGAATCATTTATCCTTTCTTTTATCAACTAGGGGAATAATAGCTCTTGACATGCAACTGTTATAACTTTATAAGTGGATTTCATATACTTCTCATTTTATCCTGATTTTAGCACCATGAAAAAGGCTTTGGGGTGATTTTATAGGTGGGAAACAATGTACTTTTAGTTGTCATCAAAGTTTTCTGTGAAATTGGAAATAATGAAAAGCCACCTACAAGCAGCTGCAGCAGACCCATGAGTGTGAATCCCCATGAGCATACCTGGGACATCTTAGTTTTAAAGAACAAGAGGCAGGAACCAGCAGTGTGCTGTGTCAGAGCCCAGGTTCTGTAGTCAGCTCTGGAAATAAGTACCTTTTCAGGCAGTTACCTGCTGCATGCCCTCACTTCCATGATGCAGTGATAATGATCAGTCTCATTAAACGAAAATAAAAATTGCTAGTATCAGAAATAGCTAATATGCTACACTTCTTTGCTAAGTATCAAACATTCACTAAGAGTTTTACATTCAATGTCTCAGTTATTCTCAAAATAGTCCTGGGATAAGTACTAGCAGTATTTCCATTTTATAGATGAGAAAATCAAGGCCTTTGAAACATTTATTTGCCTAGATTACAATGTTACTATAGTGTTAATTAGGATTTAAATCTGTGTGGACTGATATTGGTGCTTTTAAATTATTATTCTATACTATCATTGCACATGTAAATTACTTAACAGAGCATCCGGAATGCAATATGTCCCAGATAGTAATATTAGAGATCTCTTTATAGTCTCAGATCAAATTACAACTTAAATTGTATACTGTAAGTACTCTGCAAACTAGTTAAAGAGAAGTAACATTTAATTAAAAATGTCAAATTTTTTTTTTTTTTTTTTTTTTTACAATAGCTAGGACATGGAAGCAACTTAGATGTCCACTGACAAGATAAATGATATGGAAGTCATGGTACATATATACAATGGAATATTACCCAGCTATATATTAAAAAAAATAAACAAAAACACATTCGAGTCAGTCTTAATGAAGTAGATCAGCCTAATATATAGAGTAAAGTAAGTCAGAAAGAGAAAGATTAAATACCATATATTGAAGCAGGCATATGGAATCTAGAAAGATGGTACTGAAGAACCTATTTGCAGGGCAGCAATGAAGATGTAGACGTAGAGAACAGACTTGTGGACACAGTGCGGGAAGGAGAGGGTGGGACAAACAGAGAGAATTGCATGGAAACATATTCATGACCACATGTAAAATAGGTATCAAGTGGGAATTTGCTCTGTGGCATGGAGAGCTCAACCCAGTGCTCTGTGATAACCTAAAGGGGCGGGATGGGGTGGAAGATGAGAGGGGGGTTCAGGAGAGAGAGGACATATGTATACCCATGGCTGATTCATATTGAGATATGGAAAAGGCCAACATGATATTGTAAAGCAATTATTTTCCAGTAAAAAAACCACAATTTAAAAAAAAATATGAAAGCAACTGATTTTAGATCATGACCTTGTCACAGCAAAGGGAGCTTGCATAACTCAATGAAGCTATGAGCATGCCATGCAGGGCCACCAAAGACAGATAGGACACAGTGAAGAGTTCTGACAAAACGTGGTCCTGTGGAGGAAGGAATAGCACACCACTCCAGTATTCTTGTCTGGAGAACGACAGGGACAGTATGAAAAGGCAAAAAGATATGACACCAGAAGGTGAGTCCCCCAGGTTGGAAGGTGTCCAATATGCTACTGGCGAAGAGCAGAGGGCAATTACTAATACCTCCAGTAAGGATGAAGCAGCTGGGCAAAAGCAGAAATGACACTCAGTTGTCGATTTTGTGAAAGTAAAGTCTGATGCTGTGAAGAACAATATTGCATAGGAACCTGGAATGTTAGGTCCGTGAAACAAGGTAAATTGGATGGGGTCAAGCAGGGCATGGCAAGATTGAACATTGACATTTTAGGAATGAGTGAATTAAATGGACAAGAATGGGTAAATTTAATTCAGATAACCATTATATCTATTATTGTGGGTAAGAATCCCTTAGAAGAAAGGGAGTAGCCCTCATAATCAACAAAAGAGTCCAAAATGCAGTGCTTGGGTGCAGTCTCAAAAACAAGAGAATAATCTCAGTTCATTTCCAAGGCAAACTATTTAACATCACAGTAATCCAAGTCTATACCTCAATGACTGAAACTGAAGAAATTGAAGCTGACCAGTTCTATGAAGACCAACAACACCTTCTAGAACTAACAGAAAAAAATAAAAGAAGATGCCCTTTTCATCATAGGGGATTAGAATGCAAAAGTAGGAAGTCAAGAGATACATAGAAGTAACAGAAAAGTTTGGCCTTGGAGTACAGAATGAAGCAGGGCAAAGGCTAACAGTTTTTTTCAAGAAAACACACTGGTCATAGCAAACATCCTGTTTCAACAACCCAAGAGACGACTCTACACATGCCCATCACCAAATGGTCAATACTGAAATCAGATTGATTATGTTCTTTGCAACCAAAGATGGAGAAGCTCTATACAGTCAGTAAAAACAAGACCGGGAGCTGACTGTAACTCAGATCATGAGCTCCTTATTGCAAAATTCAGGCTTAAATGGAAGAAAGTAGGGAAAACCACGAGGCCACTGTGGTATGACCTAACTCAGATCATGTATGATTATACAATTGAGGTGGTAAATAGATTCAAGGGATTATATCTGATAAAATGCTTGAAGAACTATGGACAGAGTGCCGTGACTCTGTACAGGAGGCAGTGACCAAAACCATCCCCAAGAAAAGGAAATGCAAGAAGGCAAAGTGGCTGTCTGAGGAGGATTTACATATACCCAAGGACAGAAGGAAATGAAAAGCAAAGGAGAAAGGGAAAGATATACTCAACTGAAGGCAGAGCTCCAGAGAATAGCAAGGAGAGATAAGAAGACCTTCTTAAATAAACAATGCAAAGAAGTAGAGGAAAACAATAGAATGGGAAAGACTAGAGATCTCTTTAAGAAAATTGGAGATATCAAGGGAACATTTCATGCAAGGATGGGCATGATAAAGGACAGAAATGAGAAGGACCTAAGAGAAGCAAAAGAGATTAAGAAGAGGTGGCAAGAATACACAGAAGAACTATACAAAAAATGTCTTAATGACCCAGATAACCATGATGGTATGGTCACTTCCCAAGAGCCAGACATCCTGGACTGTAAGGCCAAGCAGGCTTCAGGAAACATTACTATGAACAAAGATAGTGGAGGTGAGGAAATTCTAGCTGAGCTATTTCAAATCCTAAAAGATGAGGCTGTTAAAAAAACTGCACTCAATATGTCAGCAAATTTGGAAAACTCATTGGTGGCCACAGGACTAGAAAAGGTCAGTTTTCATTTGAATTCCAAAGAAGGGCAATTCCAAAGAATGCTCAAACTACCATACAATTGCCATCTCACATGTTAGTAAGGTAATGCTCAAAATCCTTCAAGCTAGGCTTCAGCAGTATGTGAACCCAGAACTTCCAGATGTATAAGCTGGGTTTCAAAGAGGCAGAGGAATCAGATCAAATCACCAACATCCATTGGATCATGGAGAAAGCAAGGGAACTCCAGAAAAATATCTACTTCTGCTTCACTGGCTATGCTAAAACCTTTGTGTAGTTCAGAACAAACTATATCTTAAAGATATGGGAGTATGAGACCACACTACCTGTCTCCTAAGAAACCTACATGCAGGTCAAGAAACAACAGTTAGAACCAGACATGGAAGAACGGAGCAAGTGGAGAAAAATTAAAGAGCCTCTTGATGAGGGTGAAAGAGGAGAGTGAAAAAACTGCCTTGAAACTCAACATTCAACAAACTAAGATCATGGCATCTGGTCCCAATACTTCATAGCAAAGAGAAGGAGAATAAGTGGAAATTGTAACAGATTTTAATTTTCTTGGCTCCAGAATCACTGCAGATGCTGACTACAGCCATGAAATTAAAAGATGCTTGCTCCTTGGAAGAAAAGCTATGAGAATCTTAGCTTATTAAAAAGTAGAGGCATCATTTTGCTGACAAAGGTCTGTATAATCAAACCTATGGTTTTTCCTGTAGTCATGTATGGATATGAGAGTTGGACCATAAAGAAAGCTGAATGCTGAAGAACTGATGCTTTCAAAATATGTTGTGGGAGCAGACTCTTGAGAATTCCTTGGACAGCAAGGAGATCAAACCAGTCCTCCACTATCGCCCTGAGTTTGCTCAAAATCATGTCCATTGAGTCAGAGATGCTATCTCAGCAGAAGATGAGATGGTTAGATAGCATCTCTGACTCAATGGACATGATTTTGAGCAAACTCAGGGCGATAGCGGAGGACAACGGAACCTGGCGTGCTGCAATCCATGGAATAAGACATGACTTAGCAACTGAACAGTAGCAGTAACTCATATAATATTAAGATGAAAAATGGATTTTAGAGTAGACTGTAGAGTTAAAAGAGAAAAGTGATAAGGAGACCTGGAAAGAGAATAGATGGAGGGAGGGAAGAACCAGGAAAAGATCATCATCATGCTAGCTTTTTGCCATCTTCTCCCAATGAATTGGGAAAGCAAATCTGTAGGCATCGAGTCTATACCGCAGACAGCATGTGGCTGTAATACCATTAGGGTTGTCTGTAGGCCCACCATCTTATTGTGCACTGATCGAGGGAATAGTGTGAATTACATGCAAGATTTGGTGGCAACAAGTACCCTAGGAAGAGGCCAGGGAAGAAGCCCTGGGAAGAAATTGTAGAGATTCTTGCTTCAAGTGGTTAAACCAGGACAAGGTTCTATGAATCAGGGAGTGGCTAGCAGCAAACAGTGAACTGGAGCTGCCAGCAGGCTGAAGAGAAGCCTTAGCTTGTGGAAAGGAGAGGCTTCATGTTTCCTCCTGGGAAAAGTTGAACTCACTGGTGGGAAGTTCTTCTGAGGACTTGAACTTGCTATCAGTAAGTTACCCAAGGTTCTGCATGTGGTTGAACTCCATAAGTGGAGAAGTTATAGACCCTGTTTATTGTCTCAGTGGGATTACTGATCACAAGAGTGCTAGTTACCAGGTACTTAATGCCATTGTGGTTCTATTAGTGCCTCATTCCCAGATTCTGAATCTATTTGAACACCTGCCTGGGGCCACATTCTGAATTAAAGTGGCCTCCGAGTTGTATCCATATCACCTGGATAGCTTGGTGACATCTTCTGAAGTATCTGGAGCTCATGGCCGTCCCAGGGAACATCATACTTCTGAGTCAAAATAAGACAGTTGTACTTTTCCTGCTTGCCTCTGACAGGTCAAGGTAAACTTTCCTACAGAAAAATATCAATAGCTGTAACCTGAACTTGAGAGAAATGGCACTAGGCAGAGATGGAACTATACAAAACATGCTTAGTCATTCCTAAGAGTATAGACGGATCCACACTTAACGAGTTTAAAATAATTAGGCATACACTATGTTATTTCAACATGGTTTTTAACATAATGAAAATTAAATTAACTAGAAATTTGTAGATCTGTATATACACAAACAAATTTGATTTGCATAGTACAACAGTTGTGCTTTTGTTTCACTGAACTGGCAAATAGCTTGATTGATTTAACTGAATGAGCCAGTTATATTTGTGCTGAGTTGGCTGTAGAAAGCATGCATATAGACACAGTAAGCCATGCTGATACAAATAAACAGAGAATATCGAGTTCACCTTAGATGTGTTTTAGTCAGTATTGTCTACATCTTGTGCTTTAAGAGGAGCACAGAATCTCTTATGCTGAATTTCAATTAAAAATGTAACCTATTTTTAGTGGTTTGTATGAACAATCTAACACGTTAACTTTATACAATTATAAAGTTATATTTTATAATTTTGAATCTCTTTTCCCACCTCTTTGTATTCTAATCACAAGTATCTTTACTTTCTTTCAATACTACTTCAAATAATCAATTTGAGCATAGAAAATACTGGAGAGTTTCACCTCAAAAGAAAAATTTTGGCAAGTTTTGAGTGAAAACAGAGCATTATAATAGAATCCACTATGCATACCTCTACCGCTGAGAGCAGACCTCATGTTTTTATAGTCACCCAGCGCTAATGCAGCAGGAGGGCTCTGTCCTAGATTCTTTGTGGCTCCAGACTACTTTATTTCCTTTCTTCTCACTGTAGGAGAATGTTTCCTTTTTCCCCTTGTCTCAGAGCCTATGAGACATCATTAGCCCTTCTGGCTCTATATCTTGCTGTTTATCTTTTTTGCTTTCTTCTGTTTCCATTTTCATATCTTACTATTTTTTGCTTCTCTGTGAGCAAGACTAGTTGTTGCTCAGTCACCCAGTCATGTCTGACTCTGCGACCCCAGGGGGTGCAGCAAGCCAGGCCTCCCTGTCCCTCATCATCTCCTGAAGTTTGCCCAAGTTCATGTCCATGGCATATGGACATGAACAAGACTAGACTCATCGTTCAATTTAAAACTGAGGGAATAATAGTTCATTACTACTTCTGAAAACCTGTTGCATGCCAGGTGCTACAGGTGCCTTGCAAACCTTATTTCTAATTAAACAGTTTAATATTCCTATTTTACAGTTGTGGAAACTAAAGCTTAGAGACTAAGGGAAGTCTTGGTCATACAGCTGGTAAATAACAAAATTAATGGAAGATCTCAGGACTGTTGCCTTCCAAAGGCTGTACTCCCTCTTTCCTTTCCTATTATCTGAGTCTATTCACCTGGTCTAGCTTAGCATGGATTACCTTCCCAGGCATGAAACACTAAACTTTCATTGATGATCATGGGAATTTTATCTTTATCTAAGGATTAAGTTTATTCTTCAGTTTTGCAACATTTCTTTTGCCAGTCTGTCTAGAAACCATGGCTCTAACTGGAAACCCACTAGACTGTGCACTCCTGTCTGACTTCAAAGGCTCTGCCCTTTACATCTTGTTATACTTCCTATCAAGCATGATTGATCAGTTATTATCCATCCACCAAGTTCTGGAAACTACAATAAAATTTAAACTTCAATGGCTGAGCTTCTTGGAAATACTTTCAAAGATATAATTGGAATTTTCTTACTTAACTACACCTTAGCTACACTTTTCTAAACTGTTCTTTCTGGGACAGTGCCAGTCACAATATAGCTATAAGAAACAAAAATAGAGCTATTTGAATCAGAAAAGGATTCAAAACAAGGAAGGAGTAGCCTCTTGGCAGGTCATCCAGGAATGGCCCTCAGAGTAATAATGAGGAACTTGCCAATCAGGGGAGCTGCTTCTTCTGCCCTAATCAAGGGGGAAGAATCACAAGGCTACCAATGCATCTTTACAACTGCTGCTGGGCACCCCTATGGCAGCAACTGGGCACTAGAGTACCAACTTAGACCCAATGTCGCTGGCTGTGGCTTCCCACAGAAAACAGCACTGAAGCAAATCATTCGCCCCTGCCCCACTTGCTTCTTCTGAACCTGGCATGAGTGAATCTCATTTGTGAACCCTGCCTGGTATCTAGAACCCTTGCTGCAAGGGAGTTTGAAAAGCGACTTAGTTTTTTAATCTCTGCCACATAGAAAACTTTCAGAAAGCAGGTGGAATAGAGAGCCAACAAACTAATTATTCTTTGACAGAGGGGGTATTTGGTAAACATTGATTTTCTTTGTTTTGCATTGAATGAGATGGAGCATTTTTAGAAAATAGCTATAATAATGCAAACAACAACAATAAAGCACACTGTGTGAGTATCTCACTTATTTGGATGATTGGTGTCTTGCCTTACTGGATGTGTTTTTATACTTAATTAATGATAATATTTGACAAAAGGTCTAACTTTCTCAAATGTATGAGTGATCTTGTAAGTGGAGGGAATCTTTCTTAAAGACTCTGACTCCAAGTAGAGGGACTCAAAATGTAGAATGTTAAGTGCCACAGTCTTGACAGTACATAAAGACTGGAAAAGAATGGAAGGATATCTTCTAAGCAAAAGCTTGATCTCTAATATTTCATATTAAGCTAAAAAAAAAAAATCAGTATTACAGGGAACATTTAACCAATACAAAGCAAGCTAACCAATTATAGAGAAGTCAATTAATACTAGATCACCACGAAACAACAAAAAATCTAAGGTTCTTTATATAAAAGAGAAAATCTTTCTAGAGATTTCAGATATAGTAGTGATGTCAGTGATCAAATTCATATTGATGTCAGAATGAAAATTAACATATAAATTTTTCATGTCTTTACTGAAGCTTTAAACTAAGTGTTCCTTGATCAGCTTATTGCTGAAAATAGCTATTTTAGGAATAACGAGAGACATTTATCCCATAAGAGATATTTTTTTCCTTTGAATTATTTTTGATTGGTCTGTAAACTAATCATCTGAAATGACTTTATCAAAAAAGATGCTTATGTATAAAACACAGTAAAATAAATGTATTATTAATCTTCTTTGATGAAAAGTTAGCTTTTAAGAAGTCTAAATATAATGCCAACTTTTAATCTGGATAACATAAAATTCTATTTTGGGTACTTTAAGTCAACTTTCCTTCCTTCTTTACTGTTTCTGACAGGAAGGTGTGATAGGTTCCTAAGTTTGACTATTCTGCTCTATTTTTCAAAGCACTTTCAAATATATTTCATTTCTTTATTTATCCTTAAATAACTAAAAATGTCTCAATTTTATTTTTTATTAGGCTAGTCAGTTCAATAATTTGAGTCTTGAGAGTTTTGGTTCAAGATGGTAACATGGGACCCTGAACTCACCTCCTCCCATGAACACACCAAATCTATGGTTATATTGCAAACTTTCCCTCTGGAAAAAAAATTAAAAACAACTCATTTATTATTGTGTCAAAAAGAATAAAATACCTAGGGATAAACCTACCTAAGGAGGCAAAAGATCTATACTCCAAAAACCATAGATACTGATGAGGGAAATCTAATATGACACAAACAGATGGAGAGATGTACCATGTTCTTGGATTGGAAGAATCAATGTTGTCAAAATGAATATACAACCCAAGGCAATCTACAGATTCAATGCAATCCCTATCAAATCACCAATGGCATTTTTCACAGAACTAGAACTAAATTTTTTAAAGCTTTTATGGAGACACAAAAGAACTCAAATAGCCAAAGGAATCTTGAGAAAGAAAGACAGAGCTGGAGGAATCAGCTTACCTCAGATCATACTACAAAGCTACCATCATTAAAACAGTATGGTACTAATACAGAAGCAGCAATCTAGATCAATGAAAGAGGATAGAAAATCAAGAAATAAACCCATGTACCTGTGGTCAATTAATCTATGACAAAGGAGGCAAGACTATACAATGGAGAAAAGACAATCTCTTCAATAAGTGGTGCTGGGAAAACTAGACAGATACATAAAAAAGAATGAAATTAGAACATTCTTTAACACCATACACAAACTCAAACTGGACTAAAGACACAAATATGAGATACTGTAAAACTCCTAGAATAAAACATAGTCAGTACAATCTTTGACATAAATAACAACAATATCTTTTTCAACTGTGTCCTAGAGTAATGGAAATAAAAACAGACAAATGGGACCTAGTTAAACTCGAGAGTTTTTACACAGCAAAGGAAACTGTAAACAAAAGACAACTTACAGAATGGGAGAAAATATTTGCAGACAATGTGACTACCAAAGAATTAATCTCCAAAGTTTAGATACAGCTCATGAAACTCAATAAAAATTTTTTTAAAAAATCAAAAAATGGGCAGAAGACCTAAATAGACATTTCTCCAAAGAAGACATACAGATGGCCAAGAGGCATATGAAAATATGCTCAACATCACTAATTAAAAAAGTTCAAATCAAAACTATAATAATGTATCACCTCATACCAGCCAGAATGGCCATTATCAAAAAATATACAAACAAATCCTGGAGAGAGTGTGGAGAAAAGAGACCTGTCCTACACTGTTGGTGGGAATGTAAATTGGAGAACAGTATGGGTTCCTTAAAGAACTAAAAATAGACCTAACTTTTGATCCAACAATCCCACTACTGGGCATATATCCAGATAAAAACATAGTTTGAAAGGATACATGCACTACGATGTTAATTGCAGCACAGTTTACAATAGCCAAGACATGGAAGCAACCTAAATGTCCTTTGACAGATGAATATTTAAGACATGGTACATATATACAATAGAATGTTACTCAACCATAAAAAAGAATGCAGTGATGCCTTTTGCAGCAACATGGCTGGACCTAGAGATCATCATAAGTGATATAAGTCACACAGAGAAAGACAAATGTTATAGGATATCATTTATATGCAGAATCTTAAAAAAAAAATGGTACAAGTGAACTTATTTACAAGACAGAAACAGACTCACAGACTTTCAAAACAAACTTATGGTTACCAGGCAGGAAGGGTGGGAGTTAGGGATAGTTTAGGAGTTTGAGACTGACATGTACATACTGCTGTAATTAAAGTAGATAACCAATGAGGAGCTATTATATAGCACAGGAAACTCTGCTTAATACTCTATAATAACCTAAATGAGAAAAGAATTTGAGAAAGGATACATGTATATGTATACCTGAATTCATTTCTCTACATCTGAAACTAACACAACATTGTTAATCAACTATATTCCAACAAAAAATAAAAATTAAAAAAATTTTAAAATGATGAGAAAGGGGAGGAAATATACAAATAATAATGATATAAAACAGTAATAAGAATTGCTTTGAGAAATATTCAAAATGATATTGGTTTAATAAAAATACATGGTCTTGGAAAAAATAGATAACAAGGACCTATTGGATAGCAAAGGGAATATCTGCTCAATATTCTGTAATAACCTAAATGGGGAAAGAATCTGAAAAAAAACTGGATGTATGTATAACTGAATCACTTTGCTATACACCTGAAACTAATACAACATTGTAAATAAACTACAGTCTAGTTAAAAATAAAAATTAGAAAAACCCAGAGCCAGCTGAATGACTCCTATAAATTGAACAAATGAGAAAAAACCCATATTGAAGTGAGTAGCAGAGACTGAGACACAATCTAGCCATAAGTCACATCCCTGGTACAGCAATCTGCAATCAGGAGAAGACTCAAAACCCTGTGCTTCTCCTGATGAACAAAAGTTTTGAGCCCCACATCTGGCATTCTAACTTTTAAGACCTGCAGCCAAGAGATGAGCCCCCCAAAATTCTAGCTTTGAAAGTCAGTGGGACTTGGGTCCAAGAGAACCACAAGGCTACAGAGAACTGAAAACAGTTCTTAAAAGTCTGCTGTGCATTCACCCATCCCAGATCCCAACACAGATAGTCAAAGCACCCAGACTTTCTACTTTCTATGAAAGTCTATTTGCTTATCTCTAACCATCAGCTTGAGGATCAAGCATCTAACTTAACATACATCTAGTGACCTATGGAAATATTCTCCAAAAATAGAGGCCAGGGGTGCCATCTTTGTGTGTTCCTTCTGCCCCACTTCGGGTTGCTGATACCTCCTGGAAAGCAGCTTGTACACTTACCTGGCATCTCAGTTTTAACTTCTGCCACCCAGAGGACACCTCTAGATCACCTGGCTCTGGTGACCAGTGGGGTTAGGCTTTCAGGTCTGACAGGACTCTGATAAATGGGGAAATTTATGAACCCACTACCACCCACAAGGTAAAGCAGAGAGGTAACAGATTAAGGTGTCCAGTCATTCTATGAAAGAGGCCTATTAGCTAATTTTTGTAACTGTGGCCCGAAGGGTAGGCTTCTAAGTAGACACACATCCGAGGGCTGATTTTAACCTCCCTCCCTCAGAGAGTGGAGAAGATGGCAGGCATCATATTGGCACTCCTTTTCTGCTCCACGCAGGTCATTTGTGTCTTTGAGAAAGGAGCTTGTATATAATCCTGGTTTCCGAACTTTTGCGCCTGCCACCCAGAAGATAGTCCCTTGAAAGCCTGGCTTTAGTTGCCCACTGTGCTTATGTTTATGGGTTTAGTGGGACAATGACAAAGTAAGAAAGATTTCTTAACTGGCTATCACCCCCAGTCTCAGCACAGAGAGAGGAGATAAAAGCCCATATCCTGGTCTTCTCTTGGAGCTTCCTCCATGGCTCAGTGGTAAAGAATCCACCTGCACTGCAGGACACACAGCAGGAGGCACTGCTTTGATCCCTGGTTTGGGAAGATACCCTGGAGAAGAAAATAGCAACCTACTCCAGTATTCTTGCCTGGAAAATTCCATAGACAGAGGAGCTTGATGGGCTTCAGTTCATAGGGTCACAAAAGAGTCAGACATTACTTAGTGACCAAACAACAACAACAAAAGTCTTCTCTTAAAGGAATCTATTTTTATATTTTAAAAGTTGCTGTACAAGGACCTGGCTTCTAATAAGCCTGAATCTAGCTGTTGACTAAGATCCTTCCTTTTGGACACTGACAGGAGTGGGCATAACCCAGTTACTTGGAGCCACTAAAAGTAAAAGAAGCTGCTTGGAAAATCACAAAGATTTGAGAGACCAAAGAGCTAGGGCAGAGTTGAACGATAATATTCATTTCCTATACATTCATTGAGACCACTCCTTCAAGACTAGAGGTGGTGACTGTTTCATCTAATGCATAAAACTGCATAACCAATACAAAGAATCAAGGAAAATGAAACAACAGAGGAATATGGTTCAAATAAAAAATAATGGAACCTCAGGAAAAGAACTTAATAAAATAGAGATAAAAGATTTACCTGATAGGCTTCAAAATAATGGTCATAAAGATGCTCACTGAGCTCAGAGAAGATTGAATAAATAAATTTTACAAAGAGAAAGAAAAAGAGAGTACTAAATACAGCTGAAAAATACAGTGATTGAACTGAAAATACAACAAAGGGGCTCAATAGCAGACTAGAGGATGCAGAAAAAAGGATTAGGAAACTCAAAGATAGGGCAATGTTTTATTTAAAATGGATAACCAACAAAGACCTTATGTATAGTACATGGAACTCTGCTCAATGTTATGTGGCAGCCTTAATGGGAAGGGAGTTTGGGGGAGAATGGATACATGTATATATATATGGCTAAGTCCTTTTGCTGTCCACCAGAAACTCACAACATTGTTAATTGTTGTACTCCAATAAAAAATACAAAGTTTAAAATATATTATTATAGATATAAACTGTTCTCTGTAAACCTCATGGTAACCACAATGCATAAACCTATAGCAGATACAGAAGAAATTAAAAAGAAATCTAAGCATAGGACTAGGGAACATTATCAAATCACAAAGAGAACAAAAAGATAAAGGAACAGAAATTACAAAATAACCACAGATCAATTAACAAAATGGCAATAAGTATATATGTACATACTTTGAATGTAAATGCACTAAATTCTCCAATTATAAGATAGAGAGTGGCTGAATGGATGAAACAACAAGGCACATCTATATGCTGCCTAAAAGAGACTTATTTCAGATCAAAGGATGCACACACAGAGTATGAGTGAAGGAATAATAAAAAGATATAACATGCAAATGGAATTTTAAAAAGCTGAAGTAGCTATACAAGCATCTCTTGGAGATGTTGTGGGTTTGATTCCAGACTACTATAGCAAAATAATTATCTCAATAAAGTGAGTCACAAAATTTTTGGTTTCCTAGTGCATATTAAAGGTTATGTTCCCACTATACATAGTCTATTAAGTTTGCAATATACATAAAATGTAGCCTTATATTTAAGCAATGTACATACCTTAATTTTAAAATACTTTATTGCTAAAATCCTAATCATCATCTGAACCTACAGCAATTCATAATCTTTTTGTAACAGTAACACCAAAGACCACTGATCACAGATAACCATAACAAATACAATAATAAAAGCTTGAAATGTTTTGAGAATTACCAAAATGTGATACAGAGACATGAAGTAAGAAATGCTGTTGGAATAATGGCACTTCTTTGATGCCCTGTTGCCACAAAACTTCAGTTTGTTAAAAAAAAAAAAAAAAGTTCCATGAAGTACAATAGAATGAGGTATGCTTGTACTTACATCAGGAAATAGAGTTTAAGATGAAGACTATAGTAAGAAACAAAGAAGGTCATTATATAATGATAAAGAGGTCAATCCAACAAGAGGATATAACATTTTAAATTTTTATGCATCCAATATAAAAGCACCTAAATTATAAAGCAACTATATTAATAGACCTAAAGGGGAAAAAAATATGGTAATATCATAATAGTAGGGGACTTTAATACCATCATCAATAGATAGATAATGCAGAAAGAGGATCAATAAGATTGATCTTAGTATGTTTAAGGCTGAATGGACTTAACAAACATGCAGAACATTTCATCCAAAAGAAACAATACACATTCTTCTCAAGTGTATATGAAGAGTTCTACAGAAGAGATCATATGTTATACCACAAGATGTCTTAATAAATTTAAGTTTGAAATTATATCAAGTATCCTTTAGACCACATGGTATACAACTAGAAATGAATTACAAAAAAAGAAGTGGAAAATTTACAAACATATGGAGATTAAATGATGATACTGAACAATCAATGGATCAATGAAAAAATCTACAGAGTAATTTAAAAATACCTTAAGAAAATGAAAATAAAATATACCAAAGCTTATAAAATGCAGCAAAAGCAGTTCTAAGCAGAAAATTTATAGTGATTAATGTCTATATCAAGATTAAGAAAAAGGACACAACCTAACTTTGCACTTCAAGGAATTAGAACAAGAACAACTAATTCCAAAATTATTAGAAGGAAATAACAAAGATCAGAGCAGAAATAAATGAAATAAAGACTAAAAATACAAAACAAAAGATGAAATTCAGCTGATATTTTTAAAAAGCGAGCAAAATTGACAAATCTTTAGCAACTCACCAAGAAAAAAAGAAAGAACTAAAATACATAGAGTTAGAAATGAAAGAAGAGATGTTACTGTACCAGAGAAATACAAAGGATTGTTAAGAGACTACTATGAACTATTACACATTAACAAGTTGGACAATCAAGAAGAAATGGATAAATTCTTAGAAACATACAATCTACCGAGACCGAATCATGAATAAATAGAAAATATGGATAGACTGATTACTAGTAAAGAGATTCAATCAGTAACCAAAAACTTCCAACAAATGAAAGTCCAAGACCGAATGGCTTCACGGTGAATTCTAGAAAACATTTAAAGAAAATTAACAACAATCCTCTCAAACTGTTCCAAAAATTTTAAGAGGGAGTACTTCAAATCTCATTTTATGAGGTTAGCATTACCCTTGATACCAAAATTAGACAAGACACTCCAAGAAAAGAAAATTACAGGTCAATATCACTGATGAACATGGATGCAAAAGTCCTCAAGAAAATATTAGCAAGCCATGTATTTGTTTGGTTAAATTTACATTTAATTAAATAAATTAAATTTGTTAATTTATCAACAATAAATTAAAAGGCTCATGATCAAGTGGGTTTTCTCCAGGGTTACAAGGATGACTCAACATCTGCAAATCAATCAATGTGATACATCACATTAACAGAAAAGAAGGATTAAAATCATATGATCATCTCCATAGATACAGAAAAAACATCTGACAAAATTCAACATCTTTTTATAATAATGACTCTTAACAAAGTGAATATAGAGGGAACATACCTCAACATAATAAAAAAGCCTTACAGGACATGCCCACATCTAATATCAAACCCAACTGTGTAAAGCTAAAAACTTTAGGGTCAGAATTTGGAAAATTCAGTAGTGGCCACAGGACTAGAAAAGGTCAATTTTCATTCCAATCACAAAGAAGGACAATGCAAAAGAATGTTCAAAATTTCAAAGATATCACTTTGCCATCAATTGCACTCATTTCATCTGCTAGTGAGGTAATGCTCAAAATCCTTCAAGCTAGGCTTCAATAGTATGTGAACTAAGAACTTCCAGAAGTACAAACTGGATGTAGCAAAGGTAGAGAAACCAGAGATCAAATTGCCAACATCCGCTGGATCATAGAAAAAGCAAGGGAATTTCAGAAAAACACTGCTTCTGCTTCACTGACTATGCTAAAGCCTTTGACTGTGTGGATAACAACAAATTGTGGAAAATTCTTCAAGAGATGGGAATACTGCCTCCTGGGAAATCTGTATGCAGGTCTTGAAGCAACAGTTAAAACCAGACATGAAACAACAGACTGGTTCAAAATTGGGAAAGGAGTACGACAAGGCTGTACAATTGTCACCCTGCTTATTTAAGTTATATGCAGAGTACATCATGCAAAATGATGGGCTGGATGACTCACAAGCTGGAATCAAGATTGCCAGGAGAACTATCAGTAACCTCAGATAGCAGGTGACACCAAATGGCAGAAAGTGAAGAGGAACTAAAGAGCCTGTTGATGAAGGTGAAAGAGGAGAGTGAAAAGCTGGCTTAAACTCAACATTCACAAAACTAAGATCAAGGCATCCAGTCCCATCACTTAATGGCAAATAGATGGGGAAAAAGTGTAAATAGTGACAGACTTTATTTTCTTGGGCTTCCAAATCACTGCAGATGGTGACTGCAGCCATGAAATTAAAAGACGTTTACTCCTTGGAAGGAAAGTTATGACCAACCTAGACAGCACATTAAAAAGCAGAGATGTCACTTTGCCAACAAAGGTCTGTATAGTCAAAACTATGGTTTTTCCAGTAGTCATGTGTGGATGTGAGAGTTGGGCCGTAAAGAAGGCTGAGCACCAAAGAATTGATGCTTTAGATCTATGGTGCTGGAGGAGACTCTTGAGAGTCCCTTGGAAAGCAAGGAGATCAAAGCCATCAATCCTAAAGGAAATCAGTCTTGAATATTCATTGGAAGGACTATTTCTGAAGCTGAAGTTCCAATACTTTGACTACCCGATGCAAAGAGCCAACTCATTGGAAAAGACCCTGATGCTGGGAAAGTTTGAGGGCAGGACGAGACGGGGGTGACAGAGACACTCAGACTCCCAGCTCATGTCAATGGACAAGAGTTTGGGCAAACTCTAGGAGATGGTGAAGGACAGGGAAGCCTGGTGTGCTGCAGTCCATCGGGTTGCAAAGAGTTTGATATGACTGAGTGACTGAAAACAAGACAAGAATGGCCACTCTCACCACTTTTATTCAACATAGTATTGGAAGTCTCAGCCAGAGCAATTAGGTGAGAAAAAGAATAAAATAAATTCAAGTTTGAAAGGAAGAAATAAAACTGTCACTAGTTGCAGAAGACATGACATTTTATATATTTTAAAAATGCAAAAGTTTCAATAAAGTTAGGAAAGTTGCAAGATACAAAATAAAAAAACTGTTATGTTTCTATGCCAATAATACATTATCAGAAAAGAAATTAAGAAAACAACCTCATTTACAACTGCATCAAAAATAGATTTAACTAAAGAGGTGAAAGACCTGTACACTGGAAAATATACAATGTTACTGAAAGGTATTGAAGAAGATACAAATAAAATGGAAATATATTACTTGTTCATAGATTGGAAGAATTAATTGGAAGATCATTTGCTCATACTACTGAAAATAGTCTATAGATTCAATGCAATGTCTATCAGAATTCCAATAGAATTTTTCAAGAAATAGAGCAAACAATCCTAAAATGTATACGGAACCACAAAAGACTCTGAAAGCTATAGCAATCTTGAGAAAGAAGAGCAAGCTGGAGACAACACAGTACCTAGTTTCAAACTATATCACAAAAGCTATAATCATGAAAGCAGTATGGTATTAGCATAAAAGCAGAGACATAGATTAATGGAACAGAAGAGAGCCCAGAAATAAGTCCATTTATATATGGTCAATTAATTTTCTTAAATGAGCTAAGACTATATAATAGATAAAGAACAGTTTTCAGTCAGTGGTGTTGGGAATCTGGAACTTATGCAAAAGAATGACAGTGGGCCATCTGATACCACACCCAAAATTTAACTCAAAATGGCTTAAAGATTTCAACATAATACCTGAAACCATAAAACTTCTAGAAGAAAGCAGAGTGGTAAGTTCCTTGACATAGGTCTTAACAATGATTCATGGATTTGATACCAAATGTAAAACAATAAAAACAAAAACAAGTGAGACTGCATCAAACAAAAAGCCTCTCCACAGCAATGATGTGAAAAGGCAACCACCTGAATGGGAGAAAATATTTGCAAACCAAGTATCTGATACTGGAATAATAATCAAAATATATAAAAAACACATAGAATTCAATAGCAAAATAACAGTCTAGTTAAAAAACAGGCAGAGATTTTGACTAGATTCTTTTTTCCAAAGAAGACACACAGATGGCCAACAGGTACATGAAATGGTGCTCAACATTACTTATAAACAGGGAAATGCAAATGAAAACTCCAATGGTTATCACTTAATGCATATCTGAAGATTATTATGAAAAAGACAAGAAATAGTATGCGTTGCTGAGAAGATGGATGTGTAATGTTGGTTGAAATATTAATTTGGTACAGCCACTATGTAAAAAACTATGTAGTGTTTCCTCAAAAAACAGAACTACCAGGTGACGTGGGACTTCCCTAGTGGCTCAGATGGTAAAGTGTCTGCCTACAATGTGGGAGACCTGGGTTTGATCCTCTGGAGAAGGAAATGGCAACCACTCCAGCACTCTTGCCTGGAAAATCTCATGGATGGAGGAGTATGGTAGGCTACAGTCCATGGGGTTGCAAAGAGTTGTACACGACTGAGCGGCTTCATTTTCACTTTCACCACGTGACGTGTTGGGGGGAGTCTGCTGCGGCAGCCAGGGGAGCCATGGCCCGTTCTGCTGCACCCCAAGCCGGCCCCTGGCTGCCCGCCACCCCTAGGGCAGGCGGTGGGAGTAAGCGGGAGCCCAGGACAATGAGCTGCCGACTGGCCCGCGATGTCGCCATTGTTCAGCTGGGTGGCCAAGGTGCCTGAGATCATCAATTCCATCGAGCAGGCCCGCTAGGAGGAGCTGCATTGCCTGACGGAGTTCGATGACACTTTCGCCAAGAAGATAGAGGCGCTGTTCTGCGGCCACATGGTGATGGCGCTCAGGAAGGCTCCACCAGCCCTGATCAACTAGTGCATGGAGGGCTTCAGTCACATGAGAGGTGGCTTCTCCTCTTGGATCAGCTTCAGTCTGCGCTGCAGCCGCTGGGGGATGCTGAGCGGGCCCTCAGTCGGTGTGCTAGTCCTTCTCAAAGCCTTGGCTGTGGCTCCTTGGCCTTCGGAAAGGAGTTTCAGGATGCAGGCTTGCGGAGTAGTAGTTTCTTCAGCTCTTTGGAGGAAAGTGACATCCAGAACCACCTGATTAGTGGACTCAATATTGTGCGGCGGGCAGATATTGAGGAAGCTTGAACTATGCTCTTCACAATTGGTCAATCCGAAGTTTACCTCATCAGTCCTGACACCAAAAATATAGCGTTGGAGAAAAATTTTCAGGAGATATCCTTTTGCTCTCAGGGTATTAGATATGTGGACCACTTTGGTTTCATCTGCCGGGAGTCTTAAGGAGGTAGAGGCTTTCATTTCCTCTGTGTTTCAGCGCACAAATGAAGCTCTGGTGGATGAGATAGTCAGGGGAGTGTGTAATTTCCTTGGTTCTGTCTCACTGCAGCAAAAATTTGAAATGGCAGACCAGTGTTACAGCTTGGTTACAGCTCAGTTTTATTTGGCAAGCAAAGGAAAGTATATCCTTGAGGTGTGAGGGCAGTCCGACCCAAAAGAAGAGGCAGGGCTCAATTTTGGCTCCTCTTTTATGTTTTTTCTCTTCTCCCTGAGCCTGCCCTATGTAAATTGGGCGAGCCAGGAGGGCTGTTTGTTTTACCTGAGGTTCTCACTCTGGTCCTCAGATTTTCTTTTGTTCCATTTCTGCGGGCTTTTCTTTTTTCTTTTTCTTTTAGCCACTGCCATTTTGGACTCCTTTTTCCTATTCTAATTACCTATCAAGGTCATGATGACCCTGAAGCAGGCCTTCACGGTGGCCTTGGTACAGCAGACAGCAAAGGTGCTTGCCCCGCTATGTGAGGGCTGCCCCCTGCAGGGCCTGCACAAGCTCTGTGAGCAGATCAAGGGAATTAATTCTTCCAAAACCAAACTAGAGCTCCAGAAGCACCTGACAACATTAACTAATCAGGAGCAAGCAACTATTTTTGAGGAGGTTCAGAAATTGAGATCAAGGAATGAGAAGTGAGAGAATGAATTGGTTATTTCTTTCCTGAGATGTTTACATGAAGAGAAACGAAAAGTTCACGCCCATATTGGGGAGATAAAACAGACATCACAGATTGCAGCAGAGTATACTGGAAGTGAACTACCATCAAGTGCCACTAGATTTAGGCTAGATATGCTGAGAAACAAAGTGAAGAGGTCTTTAACAGAACCTCTAGAAAGTATTTTGTCCCAGGATAATAAAGCCAGAGGCCTCCAGGAGCACTCGGCCAGTCTGGGTCTGGACACTTCTATGTCTGACATTCAGTAACACCAGCAAAGAGCTGTCTGGCTGTGAAAAGGAGGCCTTGCCTATCTCCAAGAGCTGCTTCAGGTTCCTCAGCTCCTTGGATGACCTGTCCAGTGACTTGGAGAGCCAACCCACCAAACAGCCAGCCCTGCTCTCACCCAAGCAGGGCTTCCAAAGGCACGCCAACACCCTAAGTCATGTCCCTGGGGAATGCCAGGCCTCCGCAGCCAGCATGGGGGTCCCCGGGGGTCTCGCAAAAGAAGCTTGTAAGGTGTCACTCAGTGAGCACAGAGACTCCTCATGAATGAAAGGACTTTGAGTCCAAAGCCAACCACGTGGGTGACGCCAGCAGGACCCCCATAAAGATGCGGAGACACTCATGGAGGCAGCAGATCTTCCTTCGAGTGGCCACCCCCCAGAAGGCCTGCGATTCTCCCAGCAGATACGAAGATTATTCAGAGCTGGGAGACCTTTCCCCATGATCTCCTCTAGAACCAGTTTGTAAAGATGAACCCTTCAGCCCTGTCCCAGAGGAAAAGAAAAGGACATCTCTTGAACTCCGAGAGCTGTGGCAAAAGGCCATTCTACAACAGATACTGGTGCTCAGGATGGAAAAGGAAAATCAAAAGCTGCAAGCCTCTGAGAATGATTTGCTGAACACGTGCCTAAACTTGATTATGAAGAAATCACTCCTTGTCTTGAAGAAGTGACTACAGTGTGGGGAAAGATGCTAAGCACTCCAGGAAGATCACAAACTAAGTTTGACGTGGAAAAAAATGCACTTGGCTGTTGGCCAAGGTGTGCCACGACATCACCGAGGTGAAATCTGGAAATTCTTGGTGGAGCAGTGCCACCTGAAGCACCTGTTCCTCAGCAAACAGCAGCCCAAGGACATGCCCTCCAAAGAGCTCTTAAAGCAGCTCACCTCCCAGCAGCACACCATTCTCAGCGACCTCGGGCGAACCTTTCCAACACATCGGTACTACTCTGCTTAGCTAGGAGCAGGGCAGCTGTCACTTCACAACATCCTGAAGGCCTGCTCCCTTCTAGACGAAGAAGTGGGTTATTGCCAAGGTCTCAGCTTTGTAGCAGGCATCCTGCTGCTTCACATGGGTGAAGAAGAGATGTTTAACATGCTCAAGTTTCTGATGTTTGACACGGGACTGTGGAAACAGTATCGACCAGACATTATTATTTTACAGATCCAGATGGACCAACTCTCAAGGCTGCTCCATGATTACCATGCCTGGAGGAGTATGAGATCGGTCCCAGTCTCTACGCCACGCCCTGGTTCCTCACCGTGTTTGCCTCGCAGTTCCACCTGGGCTTCGTTGCCAGAGTCTTTGATATGATCTTTCTTCAGGACTCAGAGGTCATATTTAAAGTGGCTTTAAGTCTGCTGGGATGCCATAAGCCCTTGATTCTGCAGCAAGAAAACCTAGGAACCATAGTTGACTCTATAAAAAGCACACTACTCAACCTAGGCTTGGTGCAGATGTTGAAGACTATCAGCCAGGTGTCTGAGATGGACCCCTCTAAAGTTAGAGGCTTATGAAGTTGAGGCTTACGTGCTTTAGGAAGAGCGTATCGATTCTTCTCTCAGTGACCACCAAAGAATGGACAAATTATAGAAGACCAACAGCAGCTTATGCAAACAGAACCTTGAACAACCGCAGGTGGCCAATGGGAGGATCCAGAGCCTGGGAGCAACCCCTGAGAAGCTCCTAATTAGCAGAAGCAAGCTAAAGCAGGCGACCCCAGCCTTGGAGCTGGAGTGGTCAGCCCTGTTGCAGATGGTGGGGCAGCTCTGGAGGCAGACGGCAGAGCTGGGCTGCTGGGAGCCTGACCCCACGCTGCTGGAGCCCTCAGGTAACTGAGGGCCTGGGGCTCAACTCCCACCAGCCCACAGCTCCAGAGCTAGAGTGTGTGTGGCTCCCGCCCTGACACTATCCAGGCCTTAGCTGAGAGAGATGAAGATGCTGGAGGAGAACAGAGAACAAAGTATGCTTCTCAGGGAGGAGACCGACTTGCCGGCACACAGATTCTTCTGAACTGACTCACAATGCGGGGGATGAATATCTCAGTGTTTTTGTTGTTTTTTAGGTTTAATTCTTCCCTTTTCCAGTCCTGATTACTCAGTGGATTAGATGGCATGGACTTGAATAAATGAATCTTTATGTTTAAAAAGAAAGACAAAAAACAAAACTACCATATCATCCAACAATTAATTTCTGGGTATTTATCTAAAGGAATCAAAAATGCTAACTAAAAAAGATCTGTGCACGCCCATATTCATTGCAACTTTATTTATAATAACCAAGACATGGAAACAGTCTAAGTGTCCATCATTGAATGAATAAAGAAAATGTTGAATATGAATTGAGTGGAATATTATTTACCCACTAAAACAAGAAAATCTTGCCATTTACTCTATCATGGATAGACCAGTGTATCATGGATGTATCGTGGATGGACCATACATTCTTCCCAGTGAAATAAGTCAGACAGAGAAAGACAGATATTTTATGTTCTTATTTATTTGTGGAGTTAAAGAAAACAACCCACAGATACAGAGAACAGATGGCTGGTTGCCAGAGGTGGGGTTTGGGTGGTGGGTAAAATGGATGAAGGTAGTGAGGAGGTAAAAACTTCCATTCATAATAAAAATTAATTCATGGATGTGCTGTATATCATGGTGAATACAGTTAATAATACAGTATTATATGTTTGAAAGTTGATAAAAAACTAAATCTTTAGTTCTCATCACAAGAAAAAATTTTAAATTTGATGAATGTTAACTAGATTTATTGTGGTGATCGTATCACAATATACACAAATATGGAGTCATTATGTTGTATATCTGAAACTAATATAATGTTATATGTCACTTATATCTGAATAAGAAAGAAGAATTTGAGTCCTTGAAATGATTCTTAAAAAAGGTATTATCCATACAAATACGATTGAAGCCTGTCATAGGTCATTTCATTTAATTTCACCTCAATCTCATGCACATCATTTTAGCAGATTTATTATGCAGTTTTATATCTCCATTTAAATGAAAGCATGTCTGAAATAAAAATAGAATCTGAATCTCAGATTTTAAAGCATAAATGCAAAGTTATTACTATCATAAGTTGTGGGCAGAATTACTTATTTCCAATGAAAAGGGACCTTTATTTAACAGGTTTGAGGTTATGTTCCTTAGATGGACAGCCTGAGACAAGAATTCAGATGCAGAGTTTTTTGAGGGAGTGCTCCTCAGAGGGGAAAAAATCTGTAGGAGAGGAAGTAAAGCAGGATAAGAAAGGTGAACAAAAGGAGAAAAGGCAGTAACCTGTGGGGTGAGGCAGCTCCTGTCAGCTGAGGACAGTTTCCTATAGAAGGAAGGCTTCTATAAACCTTTAACAGTCATGCTCAGGAAACCAGGGAGGTGGGTGTACTGGCTCATAAAAGGGGATATGGGTTGGGGACCACCTATCTATTGCAATAGGAAAGATGGAACTACAGTTGATATAACTCACCACAGTCATAATAGTTGTTTCACTCTGGGCCAATTTAAGAACTAAGCTACTACACCAGTGGTCATGTATGGATGTGAGAGTTGGACTGTGAAGAAAGCTGAGCACAGAAAAATTGATGCTTTTGAACTGTGGTGTTGGAGAAGACTCTTGAGAGTCCCTTGGACTGCAAGGAAATCCAACCAGTCCATCCTGAAGGAAATAAGTCCTGGGTGTTCATTGGAAGGACTGATGCTGAAGCTGAAACTCCAATACTTTGGCCACCTCATGCGAAGAGTTGACTCATTGGAAAAACCCTGATGCTGGGAGGGATTGGGGGCAGGAGGAGAAGGGGACAACAGAGGATGAGATGGATGGATGGCATCACCGACTCGATGGGCATGAGTTTGAGTAAACTCCGGGAGTTTGTGATGGACAGGGAGGCCTGGCGTGCTGCGATTCATGGGGTCGCAAAGAGTCGGACATGACTGAGTTGACTGAACTGAACTGAAGCTACTACAGTGGCTGCAGAAGGAGTGAGTCTGGATGATCATCTTTGTACCATGTCCATACACAACTGGACAACCAGGCGAGGCCTCAGACTAAGGGCAGTCAATCCATCTGTTTTCCAATGAGTTATGATAGGACCAGATTTAAAAGATGACCTGGGGAAATCAACTGTTTTTAGTTTAAATATTTGAAGTAGGTGGTACTGGGAGCAAAAACTGAAAAGTCAGAGAGGTCTTGATAATTTAATGTATAGGCTGAAGTTATGAGGGAAGCATAAACTATGAGTAAGCAAGTGGGTATATGTGAGGTAGAGAAAAGACATATAGACAGTGTAAGTGAGGAAACTGCTTGCTGGATACATGTAGGATGGAAGAGAAAGTAGAAACATAAAGGGCAGCTGAATCACATTGGTAGAGCTCCAGAGAAAACCACCATAAAATCCCAATGTTACTTTTATTTCATCAGATAGGATGTGGGTTCAAACCCTGGGTCAGAAAGATCCCCTGGAGGAAGACAGGGCAACCCACTCCAGTGTTCTTGCCTGGGGAATCCCATGGACCAAAGATCCTGGAGGGCTACAGTCCATAGTGTCACAAAGAGTTGGACACAACTGAAGCAACTTGGCAAGTATGCAGGGAAAGATTTCAAAGAGCAAGATCAGTAAACATCAGATTGGATACATTTCCTCTGGAGAAAGCAGATACTGTTATTTGCATGATTGTGTTTTCTTAAACACCGAAATGCTTCTGGAATGCTTGACAGAATTGCTCTGCATAAGAGAGACTAGAGAATCCGGGAGGCCAGGGTGCCACCCTGGGAAAGAGGGATAACAAAGGTGACTCTGAAGAAGAGAGATGCCCGAACAGAATTTCAAAGTTGTTAATGGTAGAGTGTGTGTAAACCAATTTACACAGTGAAGTTTTTTGGTGAAGTGTTATACAACTATGGGGATGAGGGGGGCAGTTGACATCTGTACTACTCAATATTATTTTCCTGAGAAAGAATTCCAAATGAACTCATAGGAAGAGCACTTGCCAATCAGAGCAGAAGCCAGAGAGAGATACGAAGGATGGACAGGGGTTGGCCTGGTGAAGAGGGGAAGCTCAGGTCACTATTCTAGACAGTAGTGAGAAGTGTTGAACTCGATCATGTCTATGGATCTTGCTAGTTTTGCCTCTTTTTGTGTTCTTGAATATAAGGTCTTAGGCATTTTGATCTCCTTTAGTAGGTAGAGAGAGAAACTTGGGTGACCTGGGCCAGAGTTTCGTAAGGGGAGTTATTTCTGCAATGCTGTGAGATTTCTGAAACAGTGATAAGTAGGGAGGCTGGAACCTGGTTAGGTTATCACAATTAATCCTCTCTCCCCCATGAGAATACTTTGTAAGAAGTATTAAATATTGCAAATATTTACAAATTTTAAAGTCAAACAAATTCAAATATACCAATGTAAAGTCTCTAGTAATTGCTAGATCTTCCTTACCATTTGAATTATGAACTGTTTGACCCAAGAAAACATGTGTATGTGCATATATGTGCATAGGTCCATTCATTTCTGTATGAAAAATATCCATAGATCCATTTTTATGAGATCAAGAGAATCTGAGACATGCTTCGTTGTTTCTGCATTTGCCCTTCGCACTTAAGATTTGGTCAAGTGATTTCTTGAACATGCCATTAAAATAGATCTCAAGATAGTAATAATGGAGGTTTGAAATATAAAATTAAGCAACACAATAAAGTTGGAGTGGGTAGATTGAAAACAAGTTCATAGCATAATGAGCCTTCATTAGATGTGGCGGTGGTGTTTGTGTGTAAGTGTGAATGTATTTGTAAGTGTCTAATTCTATGATAAGAGAACATTTAACATTAATTCAGGAGAAACAGCTCAGTAATTTACTGAGCTCTTAAATTCTTAGATTCATCTTGCTTCCTCTTGAAAACACTAAATTAACACTACTACAGACCTTTCCTCCACCCTACTTTCTGGAGAATATCTAAGAGACAATTCCACAGCTTTTGATGTTACCATCAAAACTCTTTAATTTTAAATGGAATATGTTCTCTGTTCCCACTGAGTGTTGTCATAAATGAAATACAACCACTAGAAGAAAAAGTATTAATCAGATCAGTTCAAAGTTGGAACTTAAATGGAATGCTCTAAAAATTGAAACAGTGTGCTCCTAATGTGATAATATGTATTTATAAACAGGACTTTGTGGTTGATGCCATCAACCACTTTGCAAACTCTTGCCAATAATATTATTGCCATAAAAATTGAAGAGTTGATTAGTGGGTCACTTAAAACCGTAATCTCAGCCTTTAGAGGATTTATTTAAATCTAATTTAAAATGAGTCCTTTAATATTTATTTTTACAGAAGTTTACTTAGAAATTTAAGATTAGAGAATAGTTTCAAACGAGTGCTGCTGAAACTAAAAGAATTTGGATATATGGCTTTTTTCCAAGGTGGTCGCATTTCCCTCAAGGCCAATTTGTCATTGATGAAACATCTGTCCAAAACCATTCATGTGTGTTTTGAGAACCTAGGATCAATCAAATTCTCTGTTTGGATAGGCAACTATTGTTTTCTAAGTAAAGATGAATGATGATAGGTGAATATATTTTTAGGTTTAACTTTAATGAGGTCTACTTATTTTTCTGTAATTGGAAAAAATTTGTGCTTTTGCCTTATCTCACAATTAAGTTCTTCTTGGAAACTCGGAAAAGGAAACAGTCAAAGGATATTTAGAAGTCTTAGGAGATATTTTATTTTGTGCTGATGGCACTTTCTCATGGAACTGTTCGAATATACTGCCAGTGTGGAACTGGACGTTTATAGAAACAAATCACTGAAGATTTTTCTACGTTGAAACACTTTCTTTTTTGAGGCACACAAACCATGATGTCATTCTACTCTTCAAGAGTCTACATGCCCCACTTTCTGTCTCCCAGATCTTCCTCTTCTCTATTCTAGCCACAGACTTGCATGAGGCATGTTGTGTTACTATATACATGACCGGGAATTTTTAGTCTTTGCTGATATAGGATAACTGATAACTTTAAGTTGAAGTCTCTAGAAAGAGATATACATTGTAGGTTAAGCTTTTCACTTAACCATTTGTTCATTTATTCACTAAGAATTAATTGAACATCTACTCTCAGGCACATTTTATACTATACTATAATTAGGTTTTCAAAGGTCTCTGATAGCAGATTGTGAGAACTTCTATTTCAGTGCCTGGATTAAGAGCCATCAGTTAGAAAAAATGGAAGATTTTTTTTCTCACTGGGCCTAGTAAAGTGGTAAGGGTTTTGTGGTCAGCTACTGCAGTCTTAAGTATATGGTCTTTGAGATCATATATACGTGAGCTCACCTCTCAGTTCCAACTTACCAGTCCACAGACTTTGGGCCAGTCACTAAATCTCCCCGAATCTAGTCATTTTAATCCTTTCTCAGAGGTTACTGTAAGAGCTGAATAAAAAGCAATATAACTAAAGTGATTCTAACATATATTGCATGCTAAATAGATGTTAGGTATCTCTTTTACATTTCCCTTCATCTTTAAAACATCACTCTTGGATCTTTACTTCCATTTATTTGCTTGACAAGTATGTATATAAAATATACTAAATGATGGCCATTAATCCAGGCACTGAAATAGAAGTTCTCACAGTCTGGAGCTTCCCTGGGGGCACCAGTGGTAAAGAATCTGCCTGACAATGAAGGAGACATAAGAGACATGGATTCGATCCCTGGGTTGGGAAGATCTAAGGGGGAGGAAATGGCAACCTATTCCAGTATTCTGGCCTGGAAAAAGCTCATGGACAGAGGAGCTGGTGGGCTACAGTCCAGGGCGTTGCAAAATGCCGGACATGACTGAACACACACACATGCATGCTTTTACCACTGTTAATTAGAAGGAAATTTAATAAGCTTCAAAACCAATTCTATGAAAAACATTACTTTTAATGAAATAGCCACAATTTTGTGTTCTCTCTAAAACTGGAATGGGAGACAGCAAGGGTGATGACTGTTTTAAACGTTCTGGCCAATTAAAAAGGATACAAAACATGAATTTAAATATGGGAAAAGTAAGAAAATAGCCTTTTGTAGTTGATATGTGTGGCTACCTAAAAGAGTCAAAAGACTCAACTAAAAGCTATTAAAACTCAGGTGCACTAATATAAGTAGATGAACGGTGCACATAAATGCCGTGACCATTTTTTTCTTTAATTCAGTCAATATTTTGTGAAGTTACTATTCTCAATGCTAGAGATACAACGTGGAACAAGAGAGACAAAAATCTTGCTCTCACTGAGCTTACATTCTTAAGTAGGCAAATAATAATATTTATTCTAGTAGTAGTGCAATTGTAGTGCTCATGTGTCAGACGCACATTTCTTTTCTTGGTGTTTTTCTTTCTCTCTGTCACACACACCCAATCTTGTTTAAATTTAACACCCTTTTGAGGCAGGTTCTATTATTATTCCCATCTTACAAATGTAGAAAATAGATCACAGAAAGGTAAAGAAGTTGCCCAGAGTCATAACAGTGAGTAATGGAGACAAGTTTCAGATCTAGGCAGTTAATGCTCCTATATTAACTATATTAAGAAACAGTAAAGCAGAGTAAGGAGATAGAGTGTGGCAGGGGTGCTATTTTACTGAAGGTATTGAAAGAGGCCTTGAGATGAGATGGTGTTTAAAAAGAGACCTGATATAAATAATAATTTAGCCATAAGGATATCTTAGGATAACAAGAATTCCTATAAGTGGGAATAGTAGATGCAGAAGTCTTGTATTTGGAGCAGGCTGGATGTGTTCAAAGTATAGCAAAGAGTTCAGTATGACTGGAGGAGAATGGGAATGAAGTCATTTGGTAAGCTATGGGCCAAAGTGGGATCTTAGACTATGTTTAGATTTTTGGTTATTCTGTTAGAGATGGGAAACAATTAGGAGATTTAAGCATAGCTCTGGTATGATCTGGGCTCCTCTGGTAGCACAGATGGTAAAGAATCTGCTTGCAATGTGGGAATTGTGGGTTTGATCCCTGGGTCAGGAAGATCCCTTGGAAAAGGGAATGGCTACTCATTCCAGTGTTCCTGCCTAGAGAATTTCACGGACAGAGGAGCCTGGCAGGTTACAGTTCATAGGGTCACAAAGAGTCAGACACGACTGAGTGACTAACACTTTCTCTTTCTGGTATAATCTAACATTTTAAAAAGGCTCATTCTAATAGCTATGTAAAGACTAGATTGTACACTTGCAAGATTGGAAGCAGAGGGGTTATTTAGGAGGCTTTCTAGGATTGTTCAGGAAAAAAAGTACTTGGACCAGGTAGTACAAAGTTGGTAGATTTCAGAAGTATTTTGAAAGAAGAACCAATGAGATTTACTGATGTGTGTGCTTAATTGCTCAGTGCATGTCTGATATCTGATAGATTTGCCTTTTTTTTTTTTAGTGTGTGAAAATAAAGAGGCAAAATGATTCCAAAGTTTTTTCCTGGTGTAATTGGATGAATAATTGCTGCTTACTGAGGAGAATATTGGGAGAGAAACATGTTGGGGTAAGGAGAGTAAGAAATTTTGTTTTGTTTTGCACATTTCATGTTTTATAGTCTCTCCCCACTGAGTCCAAAGTAAGAAGGTGACCATCTGCAAGCCAGGAAGAGAGCCCTCACCAAGAAATGGAAATGCCAGAACCTTGAACTTGGACTTCCCAGCCTCTAAAACTGTGGAAAGTAAATTTGTTATTCAAACCACCAATCTGTGGCTTTTTAGTTTTTGCAGTCTGAGAACACTAATACAGGAGTGCAGGTGTGTAAGACTTTAGAAGCTATATAAAAAATATGGTTTTAAAAAGCAGATATGTCACTTTGCTGACAAAGGTCCATACAGTCAAAACTATGGTTTTTCCAGCAGTCATGTACAGATGTGAGAGTTGGACCATAAAGAAGCTGAGCACCAAACAATTGATGCTTTTGAATTGTGGTGCTGGGGAAGACCCTTGAGAGTCCCCCGAACTGCAAGGACATCAAACCAGTCAATCCTAAAGGAAACCAACTCTGCATATTCATCAGAAGGACAGATGCTGGCTCCAAAACTTTGGCTACCTGATGCAAAGAGTGGATTCATTGGAAAAGATCCTGATGCTGGGAAAGATTGAAGGCAAAAGGAGAAGGGGGCAACAGAAGATGAGATGGCTAGATGGCATCACTGACTCAATGGACATGAATTTGAGCAAACTCAGGGAGACAGTGGAGGACAGGGCATGCTGCAGTCTATGGGGTCACAAAGAGTCAAACACAATTTAGTACATGAACAGCAAATATAAAAATAATAAGGAGAATAGTAAAGCAAACTGACTTGAGTTTTGCAGGTGGCAATAAGGGATTAGGTAGGATTTTTATTCATAAATTTCAAGTTGGACTATTAAAGCATGGTTTTGAGTTTTATTCTAGGTATATTCAGCTACTTCAGTGCCAAGCAAGCAGTGCTGGATAACTAGGTTTGATATATTTTGATATATGATAGAGGGAACGCAGGAAAGAGCTTCAGAGTGCTCAGAACCACAGAATAAACATACTGCTTAGAGATCACATTGGTAGTGGTAAAATAATTATAAATAATTACTAGTGTGAAGCATATAAAATCCATGAAATGAATTGTACTGAGAGATGTATGTGTTGGTAATGTGTCACCTTGCCTAAGCTGAACTACATTTCCCAGGATTCCCTTTCTTGTGTATTTCCAGTTAAGACTGGACTGTTGGAGACATTTTTATAGGCTGTCAGGGAGATGGAAGTTAAACAGAAGCCATTTTGTAGTTTGTACCTAGTTCTGCTCTCTCAAAGGGCAGAACCCACATTTTCTGAATTCCTTCTTCAACTCTGCCTCTCCTGACATTCATGAAGAAGGTCACCAACTTTCTGTGCAGGAACCCACCATCAGGATCACAGATGGGTGAGAATTGACATGGGTTATGTTTTTTTTCTCATGGGTTCCAGCTCCTTGTTGTGAATTTCAGCCTCTCTTTGATCCTCCCTATGCTACTTTCATCTTCTCTTCCCAGCGACCTACCCTCTGGTCTTCAAGCTATAGCATGAGACAAAAGACAGCAGCTTCAACAGACATTACTTAGCCAGCTCTCATATTTCTATAAGACCCAATCCTGGCAACAAGTTCCTTATACATAGTGGTTCTGCTTGCTTTAAAATATAATTTGTTAAAATCTTTTAAAAAATTTATTGTTTTGGCAGTGCTGCCATGAGGTATGTGGGATCCTATTTCCCCAACCAGGGATTGAACCTGTGCCCCCTGCCTTGGAAGTGTGGGGTCTTAACTGTTGGACCAGCAGGGGATTCCTCTGATAAAATTCTAATACAAGAGATTATGAAAAAAGGGGGCACATATATTGCAAGCTTCCCAACCCAGGGATCACACCCAGGTCTCCCACATTGTAGGCGGATTCTCTACTAGCTGGGGCACAAGGGAAGCCCAAGAATACTAGAGTGGATAACCTATCCCTTCTCCAGCGGATCTTCCCAACCCAGGAATTGAACCAGGGTCTCCTGCATTGCAGGCAGACTCCTTACCAACTGAGCTATGAGGGAAGCCTTATATTGTACGCTGTGCTGTGCTTAGTCGCTCAGTCATGTCTGACTCTCTGCGAGCCCATGGACCATAGCCCACCAGGCTCCTCTGTCCGTGGGGATTCTCTAGGCAAGAATATGGGAGTGGGTTGCCATGTTCTCCTCCAGGGGAATCTTCCCAACCCAGGGATCGAACCCAGGTCTCCCGCATTGCAAACGGTTTCTTTATCATCTGAGCCACCATATAGTAAGCTAGAGCATATCAATTCTCCTTAAATTAATTTATAAATGTAACAGTTCTGATAAAAATTCATCTGGATATGCCTTATAACTTAAAATTTCAGTAAGAATACTTTAAGAATATGACAGAGCATAGAAAGCCACCATCCTAAATCCCTGAGGAGGTCCGGTGTGAGAATATGAATAGAATACAAAGGTAACCAGGTTCTATGCCATGCTGGGAAGTATTACATAGTCACACTATATGAAACATCTACAGCAAGAAACTATTAACTAGGAACAAGACTTTTCATTTCAGGTGACAGGAATTAAGTGGTATGAAATGATATTAATAGCTTGCATGTATTTGGTACTTTATGTGTGAGACACTCACTTTCAAAGTGTGACACACATACACACCAGCTTCTTTAATCATTATAATAGCCCTGTAAGGTAGGTACTACTATTCCTATTTTTCAGGCAACAAAATTGAATCACAGAGCGATTAGAGACCTTGCTTAGAATCACAGCAGAAAATGACAGTAAGGTCACACCAGAGGATAATAGCAGTCAGAACTCCTATCCCAACCAGCCTCTGGCATTTCCTCATTGTGATTTATGCTCGCCTATTTGAAAATGTTACCGTAGAAAAGCAAAGGTAAATGATGGAGAGGACCAGTACCTACAAGGCATTCTTGAGAGGAAGGCAGCCGTCCTTCATCCTCTAACTAACTGAGTACATCTGGACTTCTGAGGATGGAAAACATCAGCTCCATGAGCAGAGAGCTAAGTAAGAACAACTGAATCGATTATTATTCTTGTGAGTTACTGGCTTGCTGGAACAAGGCTGGCAGAGTGGCCCAGGGATAGACGACTGAGTGAAACATGTTGCAGAGCAAGAATCAAGACAAAAGCTTTTTTAACATCTTGACCTTATCAGGGGGGCATTTTAGTGCACACCAACATAAGGACAACCCTGCCTCTCATTATCAGGCCAAGGTAGACTGCTTCTCTTGACAGATCAGCAATCAAAATAGAATCGGAGACAGTTCATGTTGCTCCAGGCCCACATAAAACCATAAGTGCTTACATAGTCAAAAGGCAACAACACTGGCTAGGACATGTTCTGCCTCTACGGAGTAGGAAATGGTTGTTGGGTGTTTGTGAGGCAGGTAAGGATATGTAAGACGACTATTTTCCTTAAAAGGCCTTTAAGACTTTTAGGTCTTTATGTGCAAATATATTGAATTTCTATGAAATGAATGAAAAACTATGATGATATTCAATTTTTTACCTGTCACATTAGCTAAGCGGCTAAGTGAGCCTGGGATGAAAACATTAAGAAGTGTATGATAGAATGCTCCAGTATTGCTGGTGGCAGAGTTAATTGATATGACCTTTTTAGACAGCAATTTATCAATATGTATGAAAACCTGTAAGAACCTAATGTCCTCTGAACAGTAATTCCACTCCTGAGAGTCTACAATAATAAAACAATCCTAAATATAAAAGAGAGCTTGTCATGAACTAAAAGAAGTTTATGGGATCATCAGTAATAATTGTGAGAAACTAGTAACAAACAATATTCAATAAGGAAAAAAATTAAATAAACCATGGTACATCACTCATTAAAATGTTATACACCACTAAAAATATTTAAAAGATAATGTAAGAATATGGAAAATGCTCATGGAATAATTCTAAGTTAGGAGACTAGTACATAAAGCTGTATATATTACTTTTTTAATGCACATATTTTTGTCAAAGGTTTAGAGAATAAAAGACCATAACTGTTTGATTTCCCTCTTTTCACTTCTATTTCTCTGAATTTAAGTCTGTTCATGAATGTTTTGAATTAAAAAATTGAATAAGCTATATGCAACAACAATAGTGTAAACTGAACCATCAGAAAGAAAGAGGAATTGTGTATAAACAAGCCTGAGCCCCAGAAGCCCATTGTCATCAAGGCCAAAGAAAAGTCCCAGCACTTGAAAAATGTAACATAATGTTCTGTTGTAGCTGTTCAAGGAATAGCTTTCAAAGTGAAGCTCAAAAGAAAACCTAAATAAATGTTCTGGTTATTGCCAAAACTTAGCTTATTTGCAATAAATTGGCTCAAGAACTTTGCTGTGATTAACCTGCATAAAAAAGCTGGAAATTTAACTTGAATGTTCAGTTACATTGCATTCAATCTTGGGACATCCCAGGTGGCTCAATGGTAAAAGAACCTGCTTGCCAATGCAGGAGGCACAGGAGATGTGGGTTTAATCCCTGGGTTGGGAAGATCCCTCGGAGGAGGAAATGACAACCCACTCCAGTATTCTTGCCTGGAGGATCCCATGGTCAGAGGAGCCTGGCAGGCCCCAGTCCATGGGGTTGCAAAGAACTGGACATGATTGAGGGACTAAGCATGCATCTAATTTTGCTTATTCCCCTGAAGAAACTCACTGTATTGGGAAAGCGTAGGGGTGGGACAGGGGAAATTCCAAATATGTTTTAGCTCAGACACTCTTCTAAACTATGGCTCTGAGGTGGAATTTGTCACTGGCATGAAGGCTTCTGCACCATAAACAGTTTTGAAAGCAGCAGAGGTATGTGTTTGTGTGTGTGCCAGGTTTTTTCAGGTTCTCCCACGTTTGTATGTAGTTACTTAAACTAGGATTCAACTTAGGAGATGGTAGCCAGGGCTTCTAATTTGTAACCCACTAACACAGTGTTATTTTTCTTTTAAAATTTCTTCTGAGGGACTGGCTTCTCTTAGTGCATAGCTGTTCAGAAATGTTTAAAAGCACAATAAATATCATCTCATAGCTACTGCCCTAAAACCTACAAGAAAATAATCCTGCATTCACAACAATATGAATGGAACTTGAGGGCATTACGCTAAGTGAAATAAGTCTGACAAAGGAAGACAAATGCTGCTATGATATTACTTATATGTGGAATCAAAGTGAAAAAAGGAGGAAACCCCTCACAGATATAGAAAACAGGCTGGTGGTTACCAGGGTTAAGGGTTAGGAGGTGGCCAAAATGGGTGAAGGTGGTCAAAAGGTACAAGTTTCTAGTTATAAAATAAATAAGTCCTGGGATGTAACGTACAGCCATGGCAACCATAGTTCACAATATTGTACTGTGTATATGAAAACTGCCAAGAGAGAAGATATTAAAAATTTTCATCAAAAGAAAAAATTGTAGCTCTGTGTGGTGATGGATGTTAAGTAAACTTATTGTGGTACTCACTTTGCAATAGGTACATATATCAAATCATTATGTCATACATCTACAACTAATATAATGTTATATCTCAATTGTATCTCGATAAAACAAAAAATTAGAAAAAAGCAAAATAAGTAATACTTTTAGATATATAAATGTGAATTACAGAGGGATTCACAAGATAGTATATATAATTTTACTTCTGAGGACAAAGTACCTCTTGTCCTTTTTTCCCCAAATGTAACATTATTCTTTTTATTGTAAAAAAAATATATGTATATAGCAGGATAGTTCTCTCTATACATTTTAGACATTTGCAAGTTGTAGAAGAAGTAATAGATATAACATGTAATAGATCAAGCCCCTACTTTTGGCTCTTCTTTTCTTGCATTCCCAGGAAGATAATTATATTACAGGAATTTGTACATTCTGTCTGTGCTGACACTATCTACTATTTTTGTTTTCAAACTCGACTGCTGCCTTCAGCATTGTGCAATGTTTGGCTAGCATTCAGTTTTGGCTGTCAAGACTTTCTTGTATTATACATGATTGCAATAGGTTTTGTTATTGATTCAAGATATGTTTATATGTATTTCTTGTTCTCAGTTTTTTTTGGAGGTTAATCTGCCTAGCATTGTTTCTTTATTTAAAGAAAGGAATCTAGGAATCCTTGAGAGCTGGGTTCTCAAAATGGGGAAAAAAACCTGAGTAAAGACTTTGAAAAGTGAAAACTGATTCAAAGGAAAACCTTTAGTTCTGAAAAATCTCAAATTTAGAAATATTCTTATGTACAGTCTCTTCACATTGTTGCTGAGTATCAGGAGTAAAGTTAATGTTCACTGATGTTTTTAAATGTACCAAATGGTACATTGTTGTTGCTGCTTAGTAGCTAATGCATGTCTGTCTCTTTCATGACCACATGGACTGTAGTTCACTCACATACTCTGTCCATGGGATTTCCCAGGCAAGAATACTGGAAATGTTGCCATTTCCTGTTCCAAAATGGTTTATTAGCTTCTGAAATTCAAACCAGCTCTATATTTGGCCATTAAAAGAAGAGCAGCATGGCGGAAGTGCCGGTATGGTAGCTGGTAGTGTTTTTCTTGGTGAATCAATAAGATGGACAGATGGACACACATGGATTTATCCTGAAAGCTGTTTCAGAAAATGTGGCTTTCATAGGAAGGGTATTTTAATCTTGGTCCCAATAGCCATATAAATATGTGTGAACCACTGGATAAAGTCTAAACAGTTATTTGTCTCCTACTGCTCATTTACAGTTTATTTAGTTGGAGAAAGCTTTTCTCTATCATAGTAAAACTTAGCACATCACAAATGTTTGTGCTCAGTCTTACAGTATGCAGTTACTTTAAGAGATATGACATAATCTTATGGCAACTTTTTAAAATAATCCAGTGCAAAATATTATTATTATTTTTTTTTTAATCCAGAGTAAGATGTTGAGACCTGCAGATGGTAGGCTGGAGTGTTTGGAGAGGAGAAAGAGAAGCTTATGGTAACTTTCCTGGACTCAGGCTCATCAAGCTGTAGTTTTAGACCATGCCATGGTTGAAGAGGGACAAGGGAAGAAAAGGAAGTAGGAAAGGGAAGTTCTTTCCTGACTGAGGACTAACTGATATCTTCATAAACTGGCTTCTCACTCTGGTCCTGGCAGGTGTTTGTAGCTGATGCTTTCTCCTATGGGTACTTTGTGTGTTACTCACAGTCATGTCTGAATCTTTGCAATCCCAAGGACTGTAGCCCGCCAGGCTCCTCTGTCCATGGGATTCTCCAGGCAAAAATACTGGACTGAATTGGTGTGCCCTTCTGCAGGCGATCTTCCTGACTCAGGGATCCAACCCACATCTCTTATGTCTAACCTGCATCAGCAGGCAGGCTCTTTACCACCAGCGCCCCCGGGAAGCCTTTAGATCTCATGTTAATTGTGACTCTGCTGTGTCTCTGTTGCCGTGCACAGGTTTTCTCTAGTTGTAGCAAGTAGAGGCTTCTCTTTGTTTGTGGTGCTCGGGCTTCTCATTGTGGTGGCTTCCCTTGTTGCAGAGCACAGGCCCTAGAGTGTAGGCTCAGTAGTTATGGAGCACGGCTTAGTAGCCCCGCGGCGTATGGAATCTTCTCAGACCAGGGATCGCAGCAGTCACCCTTGCACTGCAAGGCAGATTCTTAATCCCTGGACCACCAAGGCAGCCCTCCTGTGCTGAGTGATCCTTTTTATTGTCAGCTGTCATGGTGAGTAATGTCTTCCTTCCGCCCTCGGCCCTGGTGATATCTTCCATCTTGGTGCTACATCCACATTCTTTTGTGCCCCAGATCACCTTTTTCCCCACAGGCCCACATCTGGTCCACAGGAATCAAACATTCCTTGGCTTTTACTAGTAGAAGGATAACTCCTTTGCCAACATAGCCCTGTTCTCTCTTCATTTTCCCAAAATAGGCCACTTTATGAGACCATGGAATCCTCCAACTATGGAGAGAATTAGGCCCTCTCTGGGTTCTTAGTGAAGCCCTTAGTTGCACTGACTTGAGGGGCACCAAACTCCTCTCCTCTCCCCTGGGGTAGTAGAGGGGTCTCAAGTCAGATTTTTCCCTTGAAACATCCCCCACAAATCTCATTCTCCTGAACACTGCAACCCCTTTTAATATTCTTGATCTCACTAAATGGCCCAAGAAATGTAGAGCCAGTTTTTGTACATTTCATTTGTGAGTTCTGCCCTTGGTCAACCCCCAGCTTTGGCACATACTCCTTTTCGTATTTTGTTGCCTGGGCCAAAACTTTACTAAACACACCTTTACATTCATGTGACTCCAGTCATAGTCATGTTACTTTGATCTTAGCCTAAAATTGACAGAGAACATAGAAGACACACATTTAAATTTGAATTTCAGATAAATAAATAATTTTTAATACAGTTATGTCCTATGCACTGTTGGAGACATGTGTAAACTAAAAAACTATGTGTTTATCTGAAATTCAAATTTAACTGATCATTCTACATTTTATTTGCTAAATCTAGCAAAATTCTCTTAACCAAGACTCTTCCAATGAAAATAAGAAAATATTTTGATTAGTATTTCATTATCTGCAGGGTTCTATGCATGAATGTATGTCTCTCATATCCAGTTTAGATAACTTGGAATAAACTGTGTTAGAGGCATAAAATCTATTCAGCAAATCTGTGCTGATGGCAGTAGATAGGGTTCTGCTTCTGGGTGTGTATGATTTGTCTTCCTCCTGGCTACTAATTTGTCTTGTAACTACACATGTGTATTGAATCTTGAGAGTAAAATAAAGTCTGCTTTCTCTTAGCCATGTTGAGACCTACTTTGGGGAGGCCTATAATATGATGAAACACATTTTAGTACAGGGAATAGGCTGTTTGTTGTGCTATTAAACACTTTTTAACGGCTTACATTTATCTATTTACTCTTCAACTCATAAATACTTTTATTTATAATGTGTCTTGTAAGGAGTTCAAAATGTATTACAAATGCATCCTATTAAAGCTATCTGATTCCACTGTTGATATTATTAGATATTGTACTATGATCATGCTCTTAATGATAAACAAAGGGCATAGCACAAGAAAGCAATTTACCAAAGCGAGGTTTCTCTTCAACCTTTTCAGTTCATATTGTGAGGTTCCTTTAATCACAAGTCTTTGTGAGGAGGCTTTTTGTCAATTTAGTTCAGTTCAGTTGCTCAGTCTATGTCCGACTCTGTGACCCCATGGGTTGTAGCATGCCAGGCCTCCCTGTCCATTACCAACTCCCAGAGTTTACTCAGACTCATGTCCATTGAGTCAGTGATGCCATCCAACCATCTCATCCTCTGTCGTCCCCTTCTTTTTGTAGTTGTACATGTTCTTGTGGTCTTGGTTTGGTGCTAGATAGAAAGATCAGTTTACCACACTGAGATTGATGGGTGTGTTTTGAGTTCCTGAGAGGTGTGTGAGAAGACATTTCATGGAAGATGGAATCTTTTGTACTACAAATTCAGAAAATTTTAGCAGAAGACAATGTGGTAGAAAAAAACCATTTATAGAAACTACCTGTGTGATGCTTTAAATATATAACAAATATTTCTCTCTATATATAGATACATATATAGAATATTATATATATTATATATATTTCTATATATAACAAATATTATAGATGGCAAAATTTATTGTCTTCCTTTCATAGCCTGAGGATTTCTGGACTTAAGAAAGGAAACTAATATAGGAAAAAGATACACTAATTATAAACATAATCTGATCATCCTAAATCACAACCAATTTAGCTTAAGCTAATGGT